>NW_016807321.1:1874026-1893296 GCF_001698545.2 Rhinopithecus bieti
GGGGGGGGGGCGCACCACACTGGGATCTCAGAAAAGCCCAAAACCCGCGTCAAACGAGGAGACCGCTGCTGCGGGACCCTGAGGAGTCTTCCGGTGACCACGGAAGAACGAATGTTAAGCTAGAACTGAGGTAACCCCGTCGTAGAACTGAGGTAACCCCGTCGCAGAACTGAGGTAACCCCGTCGCAGAACTGAGGTAACCCCATCGGGGAGAGGCAGCCGTCGTGCCTTCCTCACATCTGGCTGGTCTTTGCCATTTCTGTGTCCTGGTGGTGAGCAGCAAGATCTCTAAGCTGAAAGGAGGCACTCACTTTGGGGGAGTGCAGGGCCCCCGGGTCCCCACACTTTTTCTTGTCCTGACTGAGAAAGAAACAGACTGCCCTGACCTCTCTGACCTGGCCAACGAGGTTTCCCTTAGGCTCAAACCCAAGCCAGGGTTTGAACATTCTCAGACACTTGTAAGATGTTTAGGTTGTTAACATAATGTTCAGGCTTCAAAACATTGAAAGAAATTAGCCCCAGCCCTGAACCCAATTCCTTAAATTCTCGTTTAAACGCCACACCCTGCTCCCCCAGCTTCAGGCACGACCAGTGAGCACACCCTTCCCTTTGCTGGTCACCTGAGGATGCCGCACTCTGTCAACAGGTTCCCCTAACGTGTGCCCTGACCTGAGGATGCCCCACTTTGTCAACAAGTTCCCTAATACATGCTCTGATCTGATCGCCTTGGCGTTTAGTGATTCTTTCCTTGGAATCTCCAGTGGCCCCATCACAGGGAACTCCCAAGTAGGCAACTCCCCTACCATCACTTTTGGGGCAACTTTAGCTAAGGGTTCGGCTGGGACAAACCAGGGAGCCACTCGGGAACCTGGGACGGGACCAGAGAGAAACCCCCAGGGACAAAGTGGGTAATGAAAGTTGCTAGGCCGGGCACGGTGGCTCACGCCTGTAATCCCAGCACTTTGGGAGGCCGAGGTGGGCGGATCACGAGGTCAGGAGATCGAGACCGTCCTGGCTAACACAGTGAAACCCCATCTCTACTAAAAATACAAAAAATGGCCGGGCGAGGTGGCTCAAGCCTGTAATCCCAGCACTTTGGGAGGCCGAGACGGGCAGATCACGAGGTCAGGAGATCGAGACCATCCTGGCTAACACTGTGAAACCCCGTCTCTACTAAAAAAATACAAAAAATTAGCCGGGCGTGGTGGCGGGCACCTGTGGTCCCAGCTACTCGGGAGGCTGAGGCAGGAGAATGGCATGAACCCAGGAGGCGGAGCTTGCAGTGAGCCGAGATCGTGCCACTGAGCTCCAGCCTAGGTGAGAGCGAGACTCCGTCTCAAAAAAAAAAAAAAAAAAAAAAATGCTGAAGAAGGACCCAAAGGGTGCCCTCTGGAAAGAAATGGCACTGAAGGGCTGGGGGGGGGTGGTCCTGACCAGGGAGTCTTACCTTGTCCCACAAAGACTGCAGCTCTTCCTGCCCTCCTAAGTCCCAGAACATGAGCCGAGCCTTTCCCACATCCACAGTGCCAACTGGGGAGAGGAAGAAACAGGCAAGGCTCGTGACCTTGGTTCTCGACACACCCAGTCCCAGCTCTCCCCGGGGATGGAGCAAACCATGCTGGTGCCACTCAAATGAGACTTGAAAGGGGACTGACAGGGCTGTGGCCACGGGCCAGCTGGACTGTGAACATCACGGCATCCTCAAGGCCCCAAACCCACAGCCTGCTATTTAGACCCCTTACTGTTTAGACCCACGGTGGTGGTGATTTTGGATAGACTCATTCCCTTGTAGTTCTTGTTAAACCGGGTTTTTGACTGCTCCAGGAAGGTCTGAGGAGAGAGGGAGAGGCAGACACATCAAGTAGGGGCTACACTGGCTTCCCAAATATCCTTACTCAGGCCTGTTCCTTAAGAGAGAAAAACAAAAACAAAGCAACACTCTGCTCTTCAGGAAACTGGTGGTGACAATCCTGTCGTCTCAGGTGAAATTTGGATTCCATCTGGGTAGTGAACATGCAGCTGACAGCACAAAACCGAAGCGGGGGCCACCCAGCCGTGGGAAAGGTGCGGGCAAGGTAGTGGGCACTCACCGTCTTCCCAGCATTGTCCAGGCCCAGGATCAGGATGCAGTACTCGTCCTTCTGAAACATGTACTTGTACAAGCCCGACAGCAGCGTGTACATCCTGCCCTGGGCCCCCCGACATAGGTCAGTGAGCAGCCAGAACGCACCTCCCCTGCCCCGGGCTTCTCCACGGGGGTCAGTGGCGCCCCACGCCCAGCCGGCCGCTCAGGACGAGAGCCTGGGGGCCATTCCCGACTCTCGTCCCCCTTCCACCTCACCCCGTAACTCCTCCCAGGCCGGCCGCCACTCCGTCCTTCCGCTCACAGCAATGACTGCGATCTTTCCGAATCCACAGCGGCTCCGGTCCCTCCCCTGCTCGCGGGACCACCCAGCCGGGTGTTCACGGTGAGCTCCGCTGCGCTCCCGCCCTCCCCCGAGGTTTCGCTCCCACGCTTCACGCGCGCGGAACGGGGAACACACTCGCTGCACCCCGCCTGGGCCCCCGCGCCCCACCCGGGAGCAGCGAGCCGCCGGCGCGCTCCCCAGGAGCTCCCCGGGACGCCCCATCAACCCAGTTCTTAAAACGGGGACGGCCCGCGGGGAGCGGACTACAGGGCGGGTGGGCAGCGGCCCGGCTGCTCCCGGAGGCGGCGCGCGGCGGGCAGGGAACGACTCTTGCGGAGGAAGAACCCGCGTCGGGGACCCCGGCTACGGCCGCCCCATGCCGCAGCCGCCAGGTTGGAGGCTCGCCGACAAGCAGCTAAAGCTGGTTCCTGTCACACCTGCGTCCCACCCCGAGCTCTGGGCCGCCCCTCGGGCCTCGCGCCCCACCGCATAGCCTGCGGCCTACCTGCGACCGCCGCGACCTCGGAGCCGCCGCTGCTGACCCCCGCGGACCTCCGCTGACCTCGCGCTAACCCCGCGCGGCGCCTGACGGGACGAGAGCCGGCCTTAGGGAAGGAGCTGAAACGCTTCCCGGCGACCTCCGCGCTCCGCTTCCCGGCTGCCCCCGCGCGCCAGGCACTTCCGGAAGTGGCGGCGCTCTAGAGGAAGTGCTGGTCGGCGGCGGGGACGAAAGTGGGGCGCCGGGCCGCTCTAGCTGGTGAGGCTGGCGGGCTCTCTATGGCGGCGGCTGGGAAACCGCACGGGGGAGGTGCCCTGTCTGGGGAGAGGGGACCGCGGTTTGCGGGGACGCGGCCCTGGCTAGACGGCAGAGACGCCGGGCGCGGGGGCGGGGCCGGCCTGGAAGGCAGCGGGCACGGCGGGTGGGCTCGGCGGAGGGCCGGGCGGCGGGGCGCCCCGCGGGGAGGGGTCTCCGGAGTGACGCGGGACCCGGCTAGCGGCGAGCCCAGGGCGGCTCGGAAGGGAAACGCGGAGCCTGAGCGGGGGTACCCGGTCTGCGACCTCTGCGCTGGGAGCTGTGCCTCTGAGCCGGTGTCTCCCCGAGGGAAAGGGGACGTGCCCATGCCCGCCCGCAGTCTGTGGGGCCGGTCCCGAGACGTGGGGCCGGTCCCGAGACGTGGGGCTCACCTGGCTTCTCTTCTCGCAGCCCTGGTCCAGCGCCTCCCTGTCTCAGCATGGACGAGGAGAGCCTGGAGTCGGCCTTGCAGACCTACCGTGCGCAGCTGCAGCAGGTGGAGCTGGCCCTGGGCGCCGGCCTGGATTCGTCTGAGCAGGCGGACCTGCGCCAGCTGCAGGGGGACCTGAAGGAGCTCATCGAGCTCACCGAGGCCAGCCTGGTGTCTGTCAGGAAGAGCAAGTTGCTGGCCGCGCTGGACGAAGAGCGCGCGGGCCAGGAAGATGCTGAGTACCAGGCTTTCCGGGAGGCCATCACTGAGGCGGTGGAGGCAGCAGCCCCTGAGTCCGGATCAGAGACCGTTCCTAAAGCAGAGGCGGGGCCGGAATCTGCAGCAGGTGGGCAGGAGGAGGAAGAGGGAGAGGACGAGGAAGAGCTGAGTGGGACAAAGGTGAGCGCACCCTACTACAGCTCATGGGGCACTCTGGAATATCACAACGCCATGGTTGTGGGAGCGGAAGAGGCGGAGGATGGTTCGGCGGGTGTCCGTGTGCTCTACCTGTACCCCACTCACAAGTCTCTGAAGCCGTGCCCGTTCTTCCTGGAGGGAAAGTGCCGCTTCAAGGAGAACTGCAGGTAAAACCCTTTGTTATGAGGATGCCAACCTTGGGGCGTAAGGGGCACGCACACAGGGTCGGGTCAGGATGGGCCCTCCCTTTGCTTTGCAGTTTTGTCTCAGCATCTTGGGGCAGGCATGCTTTGTGACAGCAGTGGCTGTGTTCAGGCGTCTGCGTCTTTCTTCTGGGGTAAATCAAGAAGCACAGAAGGTGGCCGGGTGCGGTGGCCCACGCCTGTAATCCCAGCACTTTGGGAAGTCAAGGCAGGCAGATCACCTGAGGTCAGGAGTTCAAGACCACGCTGGTCAACATGGTGAAACCCCATCTCCGTTAAAAACACAAAATTCAACTGGTCGTGGTGGTGCGCACCTGGGGTCCTAGCTACTCAGGAGGCTGAGGCAGGAGAATTGGTTGAACCCAGGAGGCCAAGGTTGCAGTGAGCGGAAATGGAGCCACTGTACTCCAGCCTGAGCAGAGTGCAGTGGCGCGATCTCGGCTCACTGCAAGCTCTGCCTCCCGGGTTCAAGCAATTCTCCTGCCTCAGCCTCCCTAGTAGCTGGGATTACAGGTACCCACCACCATACCTGGCTAATTTTTTTGTATTTTTTTAGTAGAGACGGGGTTTCACCGTGTTAGCCTGGATGGTCTCGATCTCCTGACCCCGTGATCCGCGCCTCAGCCTCCCAAAGTGCTGGGATTACAGGCATGAGCCACCGTGCCTGCTTTTTTTTTTTTTTTTTTTGGAGACAGAGTGTCACTCTTGTCGCCCAGGCTGGAGTGCAGTGGCATAGTCTCAGCTTACTACAACCTCCTTCTCCCGGGTTGAAGTAATTCTCTGCCTCAGCATCCAGAGTATCTGGAATTACAGGTGCCTACCACCATGCCTGGCTAATTTTTTGTATTTTTAGTAGAGACAGATTCACCATCTTGGCCAGGCTGATCTTAAACTCCTGATCTCGTGATCCACCCGCCTCAGTCTCCCAAAATGCTGGGATTACAGGCGTGAGCCATCACGTCTGGCTACTTTTTGTAGTTTTAGTAGAGGTGGGGTTTTGTCATGTTGTCCAGGCTGGTTTCACACTCCTGAGCTCAAGTGATCCACCTGACCTGGCCTCCCAAAGTGCTGAGATCACAGGCATGAGCCACTGCGCCCGGCCCTGTTGTTAGTTTTATTCTCTAGAGTTCAACCTGAAAATTTTACTTTTATGGAGATTTTCAAACTTACCTCAAATTAGAGAGCTTAGCATAATCACTGCCCATGGTCCATCATCCACGGTCCATCATCCAGTGTCCTCATTGATTCACATTTTGCCAGTCTTGTTTTGTTTGTTCTCCCTGTCCTACTTTTTTCTTTTTTGGACCATTTTAAAGCAAATTCCGGCCGGGCGCGGTGGCTCATGCCTGTAATCCCAGCACTTTGGGAGGCCGAGACGGGCGGATCACGAGGTCAGGAGATCGAGACCATCCTGGCGAACACAGTGAAACCCCGTCTCTACTAAAATACAAAACTAGCCGGGCGAGGTGGCGGGCGCCTGTAGTCCCAGCTACTCGGGAGGCTGAGGCAGGAGAATGGCATGAACCCGGGAGGCGGAGCTTGCAGTGAGCTGAGATCCGGCCACTGCACTCCAGTCCGGGCGACAGAGCAAGACTCCGCCTAAAAAAAAAAAAAAAAAAAAAAAAAAAAAAGCAAATTCTAGAAGTTACTGGGTTTTCCAACTATGAATACTTCAGAGTGTATCTCTAATCTAACTGATTAGGAAATTACTTAAAAGTAACTTTTGGAAGTCCAAGTCGATGTGAGGACAAAAAAGAGTAACTTCCGTAATAGGTAATAGTATTACATTAAATGGTAACACATTTAATGGTAATACCTCTTCCATATTCAAATATCCACAATTATTACTGTGATGTCTCTATTTCCGTAAGCTTTATTTTTGCTCCTCTTTACTTTCCTCTTAGAAGAAATATTTACCAAGACTTCTAGTAGGTAATTTTCTTTTTTAGCCAATAGTTCTGGCTGACCACGTAATCATCCCTAGTTCTAGTTCTTTGAGTATCTTCGTCTTTTTTCTTTTGAAACCAGATCTCGCTGCTCTGTCACCCATGCTGGAGTGCAGTGGCACAATCTTGGCTCACTGCAATCTCTGCCTCCCTGGCCCAAGCCATCCTCCCACCTCAGCCTCCCTAATAGCTGATACTCCAGGCGTGTACTGCCACGCCTAGCTAATTTTTGTATTTTTTGTAGAGATGGGATTTCACCATGTTGCCCAGGCTGATCTCGAATTCCTGATCCCCTTGATGAGAGATCTGACACATCCCTGTGATGCTTCCTCTGGGCCAGGCATTGCTCCAAGAATTTCATACACATTCATTCATCTGTGCAGCAGCCCCATAGGTAGGCCCTGCAGTCACACCATTTGACAGGGGAGGAAACAGGAATAGAAGAACTGAGTGGCCCAAGGCTTCGAGGCTCAGAGGGCTCTGGTTGCCCCCCGCCCTCGTTCCATCCCCTGCTCCACCCGGTGCTGCTTGCCGTGTCAGCATCAGGCCTGATCTGAAGGCTTCTGGAGCATCTTACAGACACCTACCTTGCCACCATTCAGGACTGATAAATTCTCTTGGATTTGTGTTGGACTTTTTTTTTTTTTTTAAACGGAGTTTCACTTTTGTTGCCCAGGCTGGAGTGCAATGGCGCGAACTCTACCTCTCAGGTTCAAGGGATTCTCTTGCCTCAGCCTCCCGAGTAGGTGGGATTACGGGCGCCTGCCACCACGCCCAGCTAATTTTTGTATTTTTAGTAGAGGCAGGGTTTCACCATGTTGGCCAGGCTGGTCTCGAACTCCTGACCTCAGGTGCCCCCACCTTGGTTTCCCAAAGTGCTGGGATTACATATGTGAGCCACCACACCCGGCCCAGGATTTCTTTATATATTCTGGATGTTCATCCCTTGTGAAGTACGTGGTTTGCAGATATTTGCTCCTATTGTTTGGGTTGTCTTTTCACTCGATACAGTGTCCTTTGATGCACAAACATTTTACATTTTGATGCAGTTCAATTTATTGTTTCTGTATTGCCTGTGTCTTTGTCGTCAGATTTAAGAAACCATCGCCTCATCCATGCATATGAGGATTTTCACCTATGTTTTCTTCTAAGAGTTCTGTAGTTTTAGCTGTTAAATTTAGGTCTTTGATCCATTTTGAGTTAATTTTTGTATATGTTATTAGGTGAGGGTCTACTTCATTCTTTTTTTTGAGACAGAGTCTCGCTCTGTCACCCAGGCTGAAGGGCAGTGGCGTGATCTCCACTCACTGCAAGCTCTGTCACCTCCCAGGTTCACGCCATTCTCCTGCCTCAGCCTCCCAAGAAGCTGGGACTACAGGCGCCCACCACCACTCCCGGCTAATTTTTTTGTATTTTTGGTAGAGACGGGGTTTCACTGTGTTCGCCAGGATGGTCTCGATCTCCTGACCTCGTGATCCGCCCGCTTTGGCCTCCCAAAGTGCTGGGATTACAGGCATGAGCCACTGTGCCCGGCCCCACTTCATTCTTTTGCATGAGGATTTCCAGTTTTCCCAGCACCATTTGTTGAAAAGAATGCTTTTTCTCCACTGAATGGTCTTGACTGTCTTGTCCAAAATCAATTGGCCATACATATATGGGTTTATTTGTGAGCTCTCTCTTCTCTTCCATTGGTGTATATGTCTTATGCCAGTACCACACTGTTTTGATTATTATAGCTTTGTAATAAGTTTTAAACTCAGGAAGTGGTAGTTATTCACCATTTGCTCTCTTTTTCAAGATTGTTTTGTTTCTGGATCCTTTGCAATTTCATATGAATTTTAGGATCGGATTGTCCAATTCTGCATAAAAGACAGTTTGAATTTTGATGTGGATTGCACAGAATGTGTAGATATGTTTGGGGCATATTGCCATCTTTACAATATTAAGCCTTCTGGCTGGGCCTGGCAGCTCATGCCTATAATCCCAGTACTTTGGGAGGCTGAGGCAGGCATATCGCTTGAGGTCAGGAGTTCAAGACCAGCCTGGCCAATGTGGTGAAACCCCATCTCTACTAAAAATAAAAAACAAATTAGTTGGAGGTGGTGCACACCTGTAATCCCTGCTACATGAGAGGGTGAGGCAGGAGAATCACTTGAACCTAGGAGGAGGAGGTTGCAGTGAGCTGAGATCATGCCACTGTACTCCAGCCTGGGCAACAGAGCGAGACTCCATCTTTTTTTTTTGTTTGTTTGAGAGAGAGTCTCACTCTGTCGCCCAGGCTGGAGTGCAGTGGCCGGATCTCAGCTCACTGCAAGCTCCGCCTCCCAGGTTCACGCCATTCTCCTGCCTCAGCCTCTGGAGTAGCTGGGACTACAGGCGCCACCACCTCGCCCGGCTAGGTTTTTGTATTGCGAGACTCCATCTTAACAACAGTAACAAAAGATAAAAGCAATATTAAGTCTTCCAATTCATGAACGAAAGATCTGTCCATTTATTTAGGTATTTAATTTATTTCGACAGCGTTTTGTACTGTACAAGTCTTGCACATTCTTGGTTAAATAAGTATTATTTTTGATGCTTCTCTAAGGAATTGTTTTCCTTTTTTTTTTTTTTGAGGCAGTCTTACTCTGTCACCCAATCTGGAATGCAGTGGCACAATCTCGACTCACTGTAACCTCCACCTCCCGGGTTCAAGCGATTCTCCTACCTCAGCCTCCCAAGTAGCTGGGGTCACAGGTGCCTGCCACCACACCCAGCTAATTTTTTCTTTTTTTTTCCTCACTCTGTTGCCCAGGCTGGAGTGCAGTGGTGCAGTCTTGGCTCACTGCAAGCTCCACTTCCTGGGTTCACACCATTCCCCTGCCTCAGCCTCCCGAGTAGCTGGGAATACAGGCGCCTGCCACCACGCCCGGCTAATTTTTTGTATTTTTAGTAGAGACAGGATTTTACCATGTAGCCAGGATGGTCTTGAACTCTTGACCTCAGGTGATCCGCCTGCCTCGGCCTCCCAAAGTACTGGGATTACAGGCTTGAGCCACCGCGCCCGGCCGTTTTTTTTTTAAAGATAGGGTCTTGTTCTGTCACCCAGGCTGGAGGGCAGTGGCATGATCATGGCTCACTACAACCTCAAATTCCTGGGCTCAGGGGATCCTCCTACCTCATCCTCCTGAGTAGGTGAGACTACAGGTGTGAGCCACCATGCCCAGCTAATTTTTTAATTTTTCTGTAGAGGTATAGGGTCCTGCTTTGCTGCCTAGACTGGTCTTAAACTCCAGGGCTCAAGCAGTCTTGCCTCAGCCTCCCAAAGTGCTGAGATTACAGGGGTGAGTCACTGCACTGCACCCAGCTGTGCTGGTTTTTTTCAAATGCTTTTTTGCTTTAGATGATAATGTGTGTTTTTTTTCCTTTCATTCTGTTAATGTAGTATAATGATTTTCGTATGTTGAACCATCCTTGAATTCCTCAGATAAATCACACATAGTCATGGTGTATTATCTTTTTATTATTTTTGTAGAGATGAGATTTCACTCTGCTGCCCAAGCTGGTCTCGAACTCCTGAGCTAAAGTGATCCTCCTGCCTCAGCCTCCCAAAGCACTGGGATTATAGGCATGAGCCACCTGGCCCTATCTTTTTGCTTTTTTTTTTTTTTTTTTTAATGAGATGGAGTTTCACTGTGTCGCTCAGGCTGGAGTGAGTGGTGCAATCTTGGTTCACTGCAACTTCCACCTCCTGGGTTCAAGTGATTCTCTTGCCTCAGCCTCCTGAGTAGCTGGGACTACAGGTGCCCGCCACTACACCCAGCTAATTTTTTGTATTTTTAGTAGAGACGGTGTTTCACCATGTGGGACGGGCTGGTCTCGAACTCCTGACCTTCTGATTTGCCCACCTCGGCCTCCCAAAGTGCTGGGATTACAGGTGTGAGCCACCGCACCCAGCCTTATCTTTTTAACAGTTAAAAGTTTAAGGCTTTATCATGTAATAACATTGCTGGATTTGATTTGCTGCTGTTTTGTTGAGGGTATTTGCATCTGTATTCATAAGGGATATTGGTCTGTAGTTTTCTTTTCTTGACGTGTCTTTGTGTAGCTTTGATGTCAGCATAATACTGGCCTCATAGAATGAGTTAGGAAGTATTCTTTATATTGTGGGAAGAGGTAAAAAGGGATTGGTGTTAATTCTTCTTAAAATGTTTGATAGAATTCAACAGAATCATATATATAGAGAGAGAGATGGACTTTTCTTTTGTTGGAAGTTTATTGACTGTTGATTCAGTTTCTTTATATTGAAATTGACTTTTCTTTTGGAAGCTAAAAGTACAATAACTGTAGTGAAAGTTTCTGAACTTTTCTTTCATTGGAAGTTTTTTGACTACTGATTCTTTATTTGTTTTAGGTCTATTCAGATTTTCTGTTTCTACTTGAGTCAGTTTGGTCTGGCTCTGTTGCCCAGGCTGGACTGCAGTGGCGCCATCTTGGCTCACTGCAACTTCTACCTCCCGAGTTCAAGTGATTCTCCCACCTCAGCCTCCCCAGTGTCTCGGACTGCAAGCGCCCGTCAGCATACCTGACTAATTTTTGTTTTTAGTAGGGACGGGGTTTCACCATGTTGGCCAGGCTGGTCTCAAACTCCTGGCCTCAGGTGATCCGCCCACCTCGGCCTCCCAAAGTGCTGGGATTACAGGCGTGAGCCACCGCGCCCGGCCTTGAGTCAGTTGAGATAGTTTGCATGCACATTTCTAGGAATCTGTCCGTTTTGTCTTACGTTATCTCATCTGTTACAATTGTTCATAGTATCCTTTTACAGTCCTAGTTATTTCTGTAAGATCAGTAGTAATAGCTCCACTTTCTCTCTTGATTTTAGCAATTTGAGTCATCTCTTTTTTTTTTTTTTTTTGAGATAGAATCTCACCGTGTCACCCAGACTGGAGTGCAGTGGCATGATCTTGGCTCACTGCAACCTCTGCCTCCCAGGTTCAAGCAATTCTGCCATAGCCTCCCGAGCAGCAGGAATTACAGGCATGAGCCACCACGCCCAGCTAGTTTTGTTTTGTTTTTTGTTTTCTGTTTTTTTTTTTTTTTTTTTGAGATGGAGTCTCTTTCTGTCTCCCAGGCTGGAGTGCAGTGGTGCAATCTCGCTCATTGCAACCTCCGCCTCCTGAATTCCAGCAATTCTCCTGCCTCAGCCTCCCGAGTAGCTGGAACTATAGGTGTCACCACCATGCCTAGCTAATATTTGTATTTTTAGTAGAGACAGGATTTCACCATGTTGGCCAGGCTGGGCCTCAGGTGATCCGCCCACCTTGGCCTCCCAAAGTGCTGGGATTACAGGCGTGAGGCACCGCGCATGGCCTATTTTTTCTTCTTGGTCAGTTTTTCTAAAAGTTTGTCAACTGTGTTGGTCTTTTTTGTTGCTGATCTCTATTGTTTTCCCATATTCTGTTTCATTTCTTTCCATTTTAACCTTTGTTTCCTTTTTTCTGCTGGTTTGGGTTTAATTTGCTCTTTTTTCCCCTAATTCTTTAAGGTGTACAGTTAAGTTATTGATTTGAGATGTCTCTTTTTTCTTCTCTTCTTTTTTTTTTTTTGCTGTTGAGACGGAGTCTCCCTCTGTCACCCAGACTGGAGTGCAGTGGAGTGATTTCAGCTCACTGCAGCCTCTGCCTCCCAGGCCATTTTCCTGCCTCAGCCTCCCAAGTAGATGTTTCTTGGCCAAGGTGTTTCTTTTTGAATGTAAGCATTTACTGCTACAGATTTCCCTCTAAACACTGCTTTCACTGCATTCCATAAGACTGTTTTTTGTTTGTTGTTGTTTTGTTGTTTGAGACACAGGCTCACTCTGTTGCTGTTTGGAGAGCAGTGAAGTGATCATAGCTCACTATAGCCGTGAACTCCTGGACTCTATCAGTCCTCCTGCCTCAGCCTCCCAAGTAACTGGGACTACAGGTGTACACCACTGCACCTAACTAATTTCTTTTATAAGTTTTTGCAGAGGCCAGGCCCAGTGGCTCACACCTGTAATCCCAGCACTTTGGGAGGAGGAGGCAGGCAGATCACCTGAGGTCAGGAGTTGGAGACCAGGCTGGCCAACATAATGAAACCCTGTCTCTACTAAAAGTACAAAAATTAACTGGGCATGGTGGCTCATGCCTGTAATCCCAGCTACTCAGGAGGCTGAGGCAGGAAAATCGCTTCAACCCGGGAGGTGGAGGTTGCAGTGAGCCGAGATTATGCCATTGCACTCCAGCCTGGGTGACAAGGTGACAAGAGTGAGACTCCGTCTCAAAATAAAGAAAAAAAGAAAAAGCCAGGCACAGTAGCTCACATCTGTAATCCCAGCACTTTGGGAGGCCAAGGCGGGTGGATCACCTGAGGCCAGGAGTTCGAGACCAGCCTGACCAACACGGTGAAACCCCGTCTCTACTAAAATACAAAATTAGCCAGGCATGGTGGCGGGCGCCTGTAATCCCAGCTACTCAGGAGGCTGAGGCAGGAGAATCAATTGAACCTGGGAGGCAGAAGTTGCAGTGAGCCAGGATCACGCCATTGCACTCCAGCCTGGGTGACAAGAGCAAAATTCCATCTCAGAAAAAGAAGAAAAAAAAAGTTTTTGCAGAAACAGGGTTTCACTTTGTTACCCAGGCTGGTGTCAAACTCCTGACTTCAAGCAGTCCTACTGCGTCGACCTCCCAAAGTGCTGAGATTATGGGCGTGAGCCACTGCACCCTGCCACCTGGCTGTTTTGTTCTGTTGTATTTCCATTTTCATTGATATCAAGATATCCTAATCTCCCTTTTTTTTTTTTCGACCTATCAGTTTTTAAAAGGTGTTTTTTTTTTTTCTTTTTTTTAAATTTTCCAAAAAAAAAAAAAAATTGTTTTTTTTTTTTTTTGAGAAAGAGTCTTGCTCTGTCACCCAGGCTAGAGAATAGTGGTGCACAATCTTGCCTCACTGCAACCTCTGCCTCCCGGGTTCAAGTGATGCTCCCACCTCAGCCATCCTAGTATCTGGGATTACCAGCATGTGCCACCACACCTGGCTAATTTTTATATTTTAGTCTTACTGTGTTGGTCAGACTGGTCTTGAATTCCTGACCTCCGGTGATCTGCCTGCCTTGGCCTCCCAAAGTGCTAGGATTACAGGCGTGCACCACCGTCCCCCCTCCCCATTTTTTTTTTTAATAGAGAGAAAGTCTCACTGTTGCCCAGGCTGGTCTTGAACTCCTGAGCTCAAGCAATCATCCCTCCTTGGCCTCCCAAGGTGCTGAGGTTACAGGTGTTAGCCACAGTGCCTGGCCTTCTTTCAAGACTTTAAAAATGTCATCTCGGCCAGGCGCAGTGGCTCACGCCTGTAATCCCAGCACTTTGGGAGGCTGAGGTGGGCGGATCACGAGGTCAGGAGATCGAGACCATCCTGGCTAACACGGTGAAACCCCATCTCTACTAAAAAATACAAAAAATTAGCTGAGCGTGGTGGTGGGCGCCTGTAGTCCCAGCTACTCAGGAGGCTGAGGCAGGAGAATGGCATGAACCCGGGAGGCGGAGCTTGCAGTGAGCCAAGATCACACCACTGTACTCCAGCCTGGGCGACAGAGCAAGACTCCGTCTCAAAAAAAAAAAAAAAAAATGTCCTCTGACTGCCTTCTGGCCCAATAGTTTCTGATGAGAAATTGGTAGTTAATCTTATCGAGGAACCTTTGTACACTGACTGTTCACTTCTCTCTTGCTGTTTTAGGAAATTCTCTGTCTTTGGGTTTCAGCAGTTTGATTGTAATGTATCAGTGTGGATCTCTGACTTTATAAGCTACTTGGAGTTCATTGGACTTACTGGATGTGTAGATTCATGCCTTTCATTAAATTTGAAAAGTTTCAGCTACTATTCAGGCATCTTGAGATGCTAGTTTTCTTTCTTCCTGTCTGTTCGCCGCTTCTGGAGCTTCGTCATGCACGTGTTGGCGTGCCTCGTGGTGTAACACAGGTCCCTTGGGCTCTGACCATTTTTCTTTCTTCTTCTTTCTTTCTACTCCTTCTTTTGGGTAAATTCAGCTGACCTGTCCTCAAGTTCACTGTTTCTTTCTTCTTCCTTCTCAAATCTGCTGTTGAAGCTTCTGGTGAAATTTTCACTATAGTTATTGTACTTTTTAGCTCCAAAAAAATTTTCTTTTTTTCTATAAAATTATCACTTTACTAATATTCTCTATTTGGTTAGACATGGTTCTTTTGCTTTCCTTTAGTTCATTATCCATGGTTTCCTTTATTTTTAAATTTATTTTTATTTAGTTATTAATTTTTTTTTTGAAATGGAGTTTTACTCTTATCACCCAGGCTGGCGTGCAATGGCACAATCTCCGCTCACTACAACCTCCGCCTCCTGGGTTCACGCGATTCTCCTGCCTCAGCCTCCCAAGTAGCTGGGATTATAGGCATGTGCCACCCACCTAATTTTTGGTATTTTTAGTAGAAACTGGGTTTCACCACGTTGGCCAGGCTGGTTTCGAACTGCTAACCTCAGGTAATCTGCCCGCCTCGGCCTCCCAAAATGCGGGGATTACAGATGTGAGCCACTGCACCCAGCCTCTTTTTTTAGTATATTTAAGATAATTGATTGAAAGTTTTTGTCTAGTCATTCAAATGTCTAGGCTTCTTCAGGAACAGTTTCTATTAATTTCTTTATTTAAAAAAAAAATTTTTTTTAATATTCTTTTTTTTTTTTTTTTTAGATGGAGTCTCACTCTATAGCCCAGGCTGGAGTGCAATGGCTTGATCTTGGCTCACTGCAACCTCTGCCTCCTGGGTTCAAGCGATTTTCCTGCCTCAGCCTCCTGAGTAGCTGGGACTATAGGTGCTTGCCACCGCGCCTGGCTAATTTTTTGTATTTTTAGTAGAGACATGGTTTCGCTATGTTAGCCAGAATGGTCTCAATCTCCTGACCTTATGATCCTCCTGCCTTGGCCTCCCAAAGTGCTGGAATTACAGGCGTGAGCCACCGTGCCCGGCCTATTTTGTGTGTGTGTGTGACAAAGTCTCCCTCTGTCACCCAGGCTGTAGTGCAGTGGCACAACCCTGGCACACTGCAGCCTTAATTGTCCAGGCGTAAGTGATTCTCCCACCTTAGTCTCCTGAGTAGCTAGAACTACAAGCATGTGCCACCATGCCTGGTTGGTTGTGGTGTTGTTACTGTTTTAGAGACAGGGTCTTGCTACATTGCTCTGACTGGTCTTGAACTCCTGGGCTCAAGCAGTCATCCCACCTTGGCCTCCCAAGGCGGTGAGATTACAGGTGTGAGCCGCTGCGCTCGGCCTGTTGATTTCTTTATTTCCGGGGAATGGGCCACACTTACTTGTTTCTTTGCACGCCTTGTACTGTTTTGTTGAAACCTGCACAAGTTGAAGATGATCGTGTGGTTACTTTGAAAATCGGATCCTCCGCCCTCTGCAGGGTCTATTGTTGCTGTTTGTTGTGGATTGTCGTTTCTCATTTGTTTAGTTACTTTCCTGACCTTTTTGAATAAAGACTGTATTCCGTCAGTGGTGCTTGTTTCTGTTCTGTTAGGTTAGTGGTTAGCTTGTGCTTTGAAAGAGATTTCTTTAATTGTCTATCGGCAAAAGGATAAAGAGACTGGGCGCGGTGGCTCACACCTGTAATGCTAGGACTTTGGGAAGTGGAGGCGGGTGGATCACTTGAGGTCAGGAGTTTAAGACCAGCCTGGCGAATATGGTGAAACCCTGTCTCTACTAAAAATGCAAAAATTAACTGGGCATGGTGGCATCCGCCTATAGTCCCAGCTACTGGGAAGACTGAGGCAGGAGAATCGCTTGAACCCAGGAGGTGGAGGTTGCAGTGAGCCAAGATGGTACCACTACACTCCAGCCTGGGCAACAGAGCAAGACTCCGTCTCAAAAAAAAAAAAAAAAAAAGGATACAGAGCATCTTCCATCCTTTCCAGGTTGCCTCTGTACAGGGGCGAGTCCTTCAGTGCCCGCCAGGCTGTTCACGGCTCTTCCTCACCCTTTACTTCTTGCTCACATGGAGCCTAAGGGTGAGCCAGAGGTGAAAGCTGGGGGCCTCCTCAGGTGTTTCTGAGCACCTGTCTAGCCCCCGCTGTGTGCATGGCCTTCTGGATTTCCAGGCATGAACAGGAGGTTTCCAAAGCCCTTAGACCTTCATGTAGTTCTTCCCAGCCTCTTCCTTCCTAGACTTTTCTGTCCGCTCTTTGCCCATCTGTTGTTGTCCCTGCTCCTGCAACTTCAGGTCATACCTGCCTTTAAATCCCTTCAGACCGGGCGCGGTGGCTCACACCTGGCACTTTGGGAGGCCAAGGTGGGTGGATGGCTTGAGGTCAGGAGTTTGAGACCAGCCTGGCCAACATGGTGAAATCCCGTCTTTAGTAAAAATACAAAAATGAGCTGGGCGTGGTGGTGGGTGCCTGTAATCCCAGCTACTTTGGAGACTGAAGCAGGAGAATTGCTTGAGCCTGGAAGGCGGAGGTTGCAGTGAGCTGAGATCATACCACTGCACTCTGGCCTGGGCGACAGAGTGAAACTCCATCTCAAAAAAAAAAAAAAGCGGGGGCCGGCGGTGCGGTGGCTCAAGCCTGTATCCCAGCACTTTGGGAGGCGGAGGACGGCAGCGGATCACGGAGCGAGGGAGATCGAGACCATCCTGCGCTAACACGGGTGAAACCCATCTCTACTTAAAAATTACAAAAATTAGCCGGGCGAGGTGGTGGCGCCTGTAGTCCCAGCTACTCGGGGAGGCTGAGGCAGGAGAATGGCGGGAACCCAGGATGCGGAAGCTTGCAGTGAGCCTGAGATCCGGCCCTGCCCTCCAGCCTGGGAGGACAGGCGAGATTCCGTCTCGAAAAAAAAAAAAAAAAAGCCTTCAACAGCACCACCCTGGAGGCTGCCCCAGCCCTGAGAGAGTTTGAGGGGGTGAAACAAAGGCAAGCCCTTCAGGGAGATACTAGAAAGGTCCAAATGCATAAGCATGATTCTTTGAGAAAAGCTCTGTGTCATCCCTTCTGACACCAGCAAGCCACACCAGAAACGCAGATTGCCTTCCTGGTGGCCACATGTGAGCTGGTAGTAGTGGCCAAGCAGAAATACCCTAGCTGTCCTGAAATTTAGCAGGGTCTTACTTCATTGAGCAATCATCTGGTTCGTAGACACCAGAGTTCCAGAAAAGTTTATTGTGAGGTTTTGACAGTTTAATAGAAAAAAGTTTATTGTGACGGTTTTGACAGCTGAATAGTTGCTTTGCTGGAGAGGCAGATCCTTGAGCTGCCGATGCCATCATTTTAGTGATATCCAGCTCTGTTGCTGAATTTTTAGCTATGCTGTTTTAAGTTATTTTCTTAGTGGTTGCTCTAGAGATGACAATGTGCATCTTTTTTTAATTTTTTATTTATTTTTATTTATTTATTTATTTTTTGAGACGGAGTCTCGCTCTGTCGCCCAGGCTGGAGTGCAGTGGCCGGATCTCAGCTCACTGCAAGCTCCGCCTCCCAAGTTCAAGTGATTCTCCCGCCTCAGCCTCCCGAGTAGCTGGGATTACAGATGCATGCCACCACGCCTGGCTAATTTTTTGTATTTTTAGTAGAGATGGGGTTTAACCATGTTAGCCAGGATGGTCTCAATCTCCTGACCTCATGATCCGCCTGCCTCGGCCTCCCAAAGTGCTGGGATTACAGGCGTGAGCCACTGCACGCGGCCTTAAATTCTATTTTTTACTCTGGCTTCCTAGCAATTGCTTCTGTGTTCGCATATGGTAGTGGTCAGCCATTGATTTGGGCAAGAGGGTATGTCAAACACTCCTAATCCAAAGGCTCCCCGCCACTCCGTGGGGTTTCAGAGCACGCTAGGAGTTCAGCCAGCCCTCTCTCTTTGCTTTCACTTTCCCCTGGCCTCTCTTGGAGCTCCCAACACCTGCAGTGGTTTCCTCCAACACCTGCAGTGGTTTCCTCAAGAGCCAGGCCCTTCTTGGGAGAGCTGAGCCCTTCTGTGGCTCTCTGATTTTCAGAGTCTTCCTGGTAAGTATCTGGCTGGCCCAGTGCTCACTCCAGCTGGGATCACAACCCCAGATGATCAGTTTTCTTTGTGTTTATCGAGTCACCACTTTTAACTACGAGGTCTGGGTTTTGCCTTCTGTCCCACATCTACCTCTGCTGGTGTTGGGTTTTGCAGCCAGCCCTGACCTGGTAAAACACTCAGGTTTGCTGGCTCAGGAGTAGGAGCCAGTGGCAGCCCTAGGTGCAAAGGCTGCAGACTTCCCAGTGTTCTGACCCAAGGCCCATCATTTTTCAAGAAGGATCTCTTCCCAGTGAGTTCTCAGCTTTGGTCAGTTTCCCGAACTCTGAAAAGTTCTGAATCAGTGAGTTTTGATAATTTTGTCTAGTTTTAGATTTTTTTTTGAGACTGAGTTTCACTTCATCACCCAGGCTGAAGTGCAGTGATGCGATCTTGGCTCACGGCAACCTCCGCCTTTTGGGTTCAAGTGATTCTCCTGCCTCGGCCTCCCGAGTAGCTATAATTATAGGCACACGCCAGTTACACCTGGCTCATTTTTAAATTTTTGGTAGAAGCAAGGTTTCACCATGTTGGCCAGGCTGGTCTCAAACTCCTGACCTCAAGTGATCCGCCCACCTCAGCCTCCCAAAGTGCTGGGATTACAGGTATGAGCCACTGCTCCCGGTCTAGATTCGATTCAGCGACCTCTCTACTTGGGTGTGGCTGAAACTCTGAAGCTTCTTTTAGTTTTAGATGTTACTTGTTTTCAGGGTTAGTCTCTGCTTACTCTGGAGTGTATTTCTGTCAATGCTGTGAGGCAGGTAATTGGGTTGGGACCTTTAATGATCTTTAATGTATGAAAACCCAGTTTTTAATTTTGTCTTACGAAATCCGGGGTCTTTCTCTCCGCACCCCACCTGCGATTCTCTTATGAAATCAGTGGTCTTTCTCTCCGCACCCCACCTGCGATTCTCTTACGAAATCCGGGGTCTTTCTCCCCGCACCCCACCTGCGATTCTCTTGTGAAATCCGGGGTCTTTCTCCCCGCACCCCACCTGCGATTCTCTTATGA
>NW_016807321.1:1897018-1898981 GCF_001698545.2 Rhinopithecus bieti
TGATGGCTGCGGGACCCCGGGAACCTGATGGCTGCGGGACCTGGGCTGTGCTGCTGCAGCCTCTGCCCACTTCTCCAGGGCAGCTTGTACTCACCCTTGCCAAACTCATAGCCCATCTTGGTGAGGAGTCTGGAGCCTATGCCTCGCGTGTGCACCTCCCAGCCGGCAAAGGCAGAGCTGCAGGTCCCGGAGTCCACAGTGTCCGACCCCACCACTGCAAGAGAGGGACAGAGGGCAGTGGCCCGGCCAGGGCAGAGGACTATGCATGGTGACCTGGGCTCTGACCAATGAGCTCAGATCCTGGGCAGAGCCCCAACACCCCACCTCTGGGGCTCCGTGCTCTGTCACTGAGGCTGCTATGGGCATGTGACACCAGGCAGAGTGCATGGCAATCCCCACAGCCTCCTGCACCGTGGCCCCTCCTCCATAGCCCTCTCCTGCCCCTGCCCTTCTCCACCTTTGCAAGGCCGTGAGCTCCTCACCTGCCCTCACAGAGTCCTTGGTTTGGTCCTCCTTCACCAGGGACATGGGGCTTCAGAAACCACCATCACTGATCCCTGGGTACACCTTCAACATGCAGACCCCTCCTGGACTCAGCCCACCATGCTTGGGTCAGGTGACCTCCCGCATATACACACACACGCATACACACACTCCTCTGGAGAGCTGGACACTGGCCACTAGTTCCCATTCCCGAAGCTTCCACCCTGGCTGTCTAAACACAACCTCTGTCTGCCAGGATCCACCAGGCACCCAGGTCCCAAGTTTGAGAAGCCATGCAGAGGAGCTGCCCCTCTTGCACTCCAGGCCCCATCAGTTGGTCATTTTCTGTGACTTCCTTGGCAACTCCGGCGCCTCCTCTCCCATGGCCACAGCCATGACCATGGCCTCCCATCAATGAGACTGTAGCTGTTGTACCCACACTCCTTGAAGACAAAGGCCACCACGGATCTACCCCGGCCCTTCACTCGCACTCCTGTACCCCTGCCCCACACGGCCTCCCCAGGCACGGCTGGCGCCCTCGCTGTGGTCACTCTCTCCAATAGTTTGGTTAGATGGTCGGTGCCCTCAAAAGCCAGGAGCCTCTCAGGGTGACCCCACCTTCCTGGCTCCTGGGTTCCGCAGCTGCTGCCATACCTCTGGCATAGCTGGAGTCACCTGTGCCATCGCTGTCTGAGTCGGACTCTGTGGCCTCTCTGCGCAGTGGGGCAGGATGCCGTCCCCTCCACTACGGCCTCCCTCAGCAGCAGCGAGTCAAACTTGACTGTGTAGTAGCCATTGTCCACATCTAGAGGCAGAGACAAGCTGCAGGTCAGCATCCTTGACAGCAGGTGCCACTGATGGGGAACCACCCTAGACATCAGGAGCAAGGCAGGGCAGAGGCTGAGGGTAGATGTGCTCATTTCGGGCCCAGAGCCAGAGTCCCAACACTCATCCCAAAGGAGGCAGGGAGCAGCCACGCAGGAGGCAGGGAGCGGCCGCGCAGGGGCGGGGAGCGACCACTCAGTAGTAACGTGTGGAGCCTGGGAGGGTGTTCCCGGGAGGCCTCCACGGCCAGCCTCACCGGTGATGCGTGCCGCGTGCCAGAGGCCATCCTGGTGCTTGGCCAGACACGCAGAGCCGGCCTGCAGGGAGCTCAGGTCTGGGTCCTGGAAGGGGCGCAGCTCATCCAGAGAGACCACCTGCCCGTGGGAGAACCTGCAGACAGAGCCATAGGGGCCAGGGCTCAGACATGGGCCACCAGGGGCAAATAAACCCAGGAGCACTGACCCATCCGCCTGGGCACTGTCCTGAGGGAGCCAGACACATGCATATACACACATACACACATACATACACATATACACACACACACATATACACATACATACACACACATAAACACACACATACATATACACATACACACACATATATACATACATACACACACACACACACATACACACATACACATACACAT
>NW_016807321.1:1901367-1936267 GCF_001698545.2 Rhinopithecus bieti
CCCGCACCCCACCTGCGATTCTCTTGTGAAATCCGGGGTCTTTCTCCCCGCACCCCACCTGCGATTCTCTTGTGAAATCCGGGGTCTTTCTCCCCGCACCCCACCTGCGATTCTCTTGTGAAATCCGGGGTCTTTCTCCCCGCGCCCCGTCTGCGAGGCTTTCTCTGCACGCGAGGCTTTCTGTAACGGAGGCTCTCGCTGGGGCTCTCCTTTGCTCCGTTGATCAATTAGCCTGTTCTTTTGGTTTTCAGTTAAGTTCATGGATATGCCATTAACTCAGCTACTCTCCATGGTTAGAAATGTAGGTTATTTCCAAGTTTTTCGTCTTTGGTTAAGTCTTTACATGCATTCTCCTTAACAATCATGTCGCTGAGGCGGAAGGATTACATGAGCCCAGGAGTTCAAGACCAGCCCGGCCAACATGGCAAGACCTTGTCTCAACAAAAAAATTCAAAAATTAGTTGGCATAGTGGCATACTCCCCTGGTCCCAACCACATGGGAGGCTGAGGCAAGAGGATTGCTTGAGGCCCGGAGGTCGAGGTTGCAGTGAGCACACCATGCACTTCAGCCTGGGCAAGACAGCAAGGCTCTACTGCACAAAAAATAAAAAAATCATAGAAGCACTTTCTGGGTTAAAGAGTTTACAAATTTCAAGGCTTTTAATATTGTCAAATATTCTAGAAGAGGTTTGATTAATTGATCGTATGCGTGTGTTGAAGGGGCGTATTTAATCGAATTCACTCTGGGTTTAGCCCTTTCTTTTTGAATGTGTTCTCTGTTTCCCTTCAGCCAGTCTCTGCTGTAGTGCATTTGAGGCACAGTCCTGTAGCCCCTGGTTCTCCATGGTCATTGGCAGGGCACTGTGCGCCTACGAGCAGTAGGCACGAGAAGGAACTGCCCAAAATCCTGGCCTGGGGAGGTGTGCGAGGCCACCTTTGTCTACCCATGAGACAAACTGCCTGTCCCACCTCACTCTGCTCCGCCCACCCGTTCCCACTGGAAAGACAGCCCTGGCTGCATGTCATGGGCTGAAGGCCTGTCCTCAATTGCTCTTGTTTTGTTGTTTTGGAGACAGCCTCACTCTGTCCTCCAGGCTGGAGTGTGGTGGCACAATCTCGGCTCACTGCAACCTCCGCCTCCTGGGTTCAAGTGATTCTTGTGCCTCAGCCTCCCGAGTAGGTGGGACTACAGGCACGCGCCACCATGCCCGGCTAATTTTTGTATTTTTAGTAGAGATGGGTTTCTCCACATTGGTCAGGCTGGTCTTGAACTCCTGACCTCGTGATCCACCCGCCTCGGCCTCCCAAAGTGCTGGAATTACAGGCATGAGCCACCGCGCCTGGCCACTCTGTTGCTTTTGTGGGGTTAAAAGAAACTTCCTTTTGAAACGATGGCACGGCAGCAGTGGATGGCGGTTAGTTTTTCATGTCTTTATTTGGCAAAGTTGAAGATTGCACTCCTGTCTGTCCCCACATTTCCTTTTCATTCTCTCTCTCTGTGTCTTGGTTTTGGTTTTAATTTTACTGGTTCACTGATATCTGAAAGTCAAGGCACCGCTATTTCATAAGCAGGTTCTCCTGGTTTGGGGGAGGACTCAGTCATAGGAACACATGCACACCCCCAACACCTCTGCCTTGATGAACTGGCGTTGTGGCTTTCTGTGCAGTAGTGAGACTGTGGGAGCTGCTGTCAAAAGGGTGCTGCTGCAGTGGGACTTCAGCAGAGGCAATGGGACACACGGGGCATATTCTTCTGGAGCAGCCAAGTCCATCCTGAGAGAGAAAATGCGGGTGTGTGTGTGTGTGATGTGTGTGCGACTGTGTGTGCATGTGCATACGTGCGTAAAGTGTACAGTAGGCCCTTGGTGTGTGTGTGTGAGACTGTGTGCGTGTGCATATGTGTGTAAAGTGTACAGTTGGCCCTTGGGGTGTGTGTGAGAGACTGTGTGTGTGCATGTGCATACATGTGTAAAGTGTACAGTAGGCCCTTGTGTGAGTGTGTGTGAGACTGTGTGTGCATGTACATATGTGTGTAAAGGGTACAGTAGGCCCTTTGTGTGTGTGAGAGACTGTGCATGTGCATACGTGTGTAAAGTGTACAGTTGGCCCTTAGTATCCGCAGGTTCCATAACCAATTCAACCAATCTCGAGTCGAAAATAATTGGGGAAGAAAAGGATGGCTGCATCTGTACACTGTATAACAACTATTTACATAGCGTTTACATTGTATCAGGTACTGCAAGGACTCTAGGGATGATTTAAAGTATATGGGAAGATGTGCATAGGTTGTATGCAAATACTATGTCATTGTATATAAGGAACTTGAGCATCCTTGGGTTTTGGTGTCCGCAGGGGGTTTCCCACGGATACCAAGAGACTACTGTATGTGTGTATGCAAGTGTGAGAGTGTATGTATATGCATGTGTGTATATGTGCATGTCATGTGTGTGCATGTGTGCATGTAAGTGTATATGCGTGTATGGGTGTATATGTTCGTGCATGTGACAGTCTGTGTGTGTGCGCATGTGTGAGTGCATGTGCACATGTGTGGGTGAGGGCACGTTTGTGCGATGTGTGTGTGCATGTGTGTGCGCATGTGTGGGTGAGTGCATGTGTGTGCATGTGTGTGGGTGAGAGGGTGCATGTGTATATCCATGTATGACTGCATATGTATTTGCATGAGTGTGTGAGTGCATGTTTATACATGTGTGAGGGTCTCTGTATGTGTATGACTACACGTGTATGTTAATATGCATGTATGTGTGTGCATGTGTATATGTGTACGTGTGTATATATGTATGCGTGTATCTGTGTATATGCATGTATGTGTGTATGCATGTGTTAGTGCGTGTGTGTGTATGTGTACGTGTGTATATGCAGGTGTGTACGTGTGTATATGCATGTGTGTGCACCTGTGTGTATGTGCACGTATGCGTTAGTGCATGTGCATGTGTGTACGTGTGTATGTGTGTATATGCAGGTGTGTATATGCACACGTGTGTATGTGCATGCATATGTGTGTGTATGTGTGTATGTGTATATGTGTATGTGTATGTGTGTATGTGTGTGTGTGTGTGTATGTATGTATATATGTGTGTGTATGTGTATATGTATGTGTGTGTTTATGTGTGTGTATGTATGTGTATATGTGTGTGTGTGTATATGTGTATGTATGTGTGTATGTGTGTATATGCATGTGTCTGGCTCCCTCAGGACAGTGCCCAGGCGGATGGGTCAGTGCTCCTGGGTTTATTTGCCCCTGGTGGCCCATGTCTGAGCCCTGGCCCCTATGGCTCTGTCTGCAGGTTCTCCCACGGGCAGGTGGTCTCTCTGGATGAGCTGCGCCCCTTCCAGGACCCAGACCTGAGCTCCCTGCAGGCCGGCTCTGCGTGTCTGGCCAAGCACCAGGATGGCCTCTGGCACGCGGCACGCATCACCGGTGAGGCTGGCCGTGGAGGCCTCCCGGGAACACCCTCCCAGGCTCCACACGTTACTACTGAGTGGTCGCTCCCCGCCCCCTGCGCGGCCGCTCCCTGCCTCCTGCGTGGCTGCTCCCTGCCTCCTTTGGGATGAGTGTTGGGACTCTGGCTCTGGGCCCGAAATGAGCACATCTACCCTCAGCCTCTGCCCTGCCTTGCTCCTGATGTCTAGGGTGGTTCCCCATCAGTGGCACCTGCTGTCAAGGATGCTGACCTGCAGCTTGTCTCTGCCTCTAGATGTGGACAATGGCTACTACACAGTCAAGTTTGACTCGCTGCTGCTGAGGGAGGCCGTGGTGGAGGGGGACGGCATCCTGCCCCCACTGCGCAGAGAGGCCACAGAGTCCGACTCAGACAGCGATGGCACAGGTGACTCCAGCTATGCCAGAGGTATGGCAGCAGCTGCGGAACCCAGGAGCCAGGAAGGTGGGGTCACCCTGAGAGGCTCCTGGCTTTTGAGGGCACCGACCATCTAACCAAACTATTGGAGAGAGTGACCACAGCGAGGGCGCCAGCCGTGCCTGGGGAGGCCGTGTGGGGCAGGGGTACAGGAGTGCGAGTGAAGGGCCGGGGTAGATCCGTGGTGGCCTTTGTCTTCAAGGAGTGTGGGTACAACAGCTACAGTCTCATTGATGGGAGGCCATGGTCATGGCTGTGGCCATGGGAGAGGAGGCGCCGGAGTTGCCAAGGAAGTCACAGAAAATGACCAACTGATGGGGCCTGGAGTGCAAGAGGGGCAGCTCCTCTGCATGGCTTCTCAAACTTGGGACCTGGGTGCCTGGTGGATCCTGGCAGACAGAGGTTGTGTTTAGACAGCCAGGGTGGAAGCTTCGGGAATGGGAACTAGTGGCCAGTGTCCAGCTCTCCAGAGGAGTGTGTGTATGCGTGTGTGTGTATATGCGGGAGGTCACCTGACCCAAGCATGGTGGGCTGAGTCCAGGAGGGGTCTGCATGTTGAAGGTGTACCCAGGGATCAGTGATGGTGGTTTCTGAAGCCCCATGTCCCTGGTGAAGGAGGACCAAACCAAGGACTCTGTGAGGGCAGGTGAGGAGCTCACGGCCTTGCAAAGGTGGAGAAGGGCAGGGGCAGGAGAGGGCTATGGAGGAGGGGCCACGGTGCAGGAGGCTGTGGGGATTGCCATGCACTCTGCCTGGTGTCACATGCCCATAGCAGCCTCAGTGACAGAGCACGGAGCCCCAGAGGTGGGGTGTTGGGGCTCTGCCCAGGATCTGAGCTCATTGGTCAGAGCCCAGGTCACCATGCATAGTCCTCTGCCCTGGCCGGGCCACTGCCCTCTGTCCCTCTCTTGCAGTGGTGGGGTCGGACACTGTGGACTCCGGGACCTGCAGCTCTGCCTTTGCCGGCTGGGAGGTGCACACGCGAGGCATAGGCTCCAGACTCCTCACCAAGATGGGCTATGAGTTTGGCAAGGGTGAGTACAAGCTGCCCTGGAGAAGTGGGCAGAGGCTGCAGCAGCACAGCCCAGGTCCCGCAGCCATCAGGTTCCCGGGGGTCCCGCAGCCATCAGGTTCCCGGGGGTCCGGCAGCCGTCAGGTTCCCGGGGTCCCGCAGCCGTCAGGTTCCCGGGGGTCCGGCAGCCGTCAGGTTCCCGGGGGTCCGGCAGCCGTCAGGTTCCCGGGGGTCCGGCAGCCGTCAGGTTCCCGGGGGTCCGGCAGCCGTCAGGTTCCCGGGGTCCCGGCAGCCGTCAGGTTCCGGGGGTCCGGCAGCCGTCAGGTTCCGGGGGTCCCGCAGCCGTCAGGTTCCCGGGGGTCCGGCAGCCGTCAGGTTCCCGGGGGTCCGGCAGCCGTCAGGTTCCCGGGGGTCCGGCAGCCGTCAGGTTCCCGGGGGTCCGGCAGCCGTCAGGTTCCGGGGGTCCGGCAGCCGTCAGGTTCCGGGGGTCCCGCAGCCGTCAGGTTCCCGGGGGTCCGGCAGCCGTCAGGTTCCCGGGGGTCCGGCAGCCGTCAGGTTCCCGGGGGTCCCGCAGCCGTCAGGTTCCCGGGGGTCCCGCAGCCGTCAGGTTCCCGGGGGTCCCGCAGCCGTCAGGTTCCCGGGGGTCCCGCAGCCGTCAGGTTCCCGGGGGTCCCGCAGCCGTCAGGTTCCCGGGGGTCCCGCAGCCGTCAGGTTCCCGGGGGTCCCGCAGCCGTCAGGTTCCGGGGATCCCGCAGCCGTCAGGTTCCCGGGGGTCCCGCAGCCGTCAGGTTCCCGGGGGTCCCGCAGCCGTCAGGTTCCGGGGATCCCGCAGCCGTCAGGTTCCCGGGGTCCGGCAGCCACAGCACTGCCGTTCCTGTGCTCAGGTTTGGGCCGACACGCAGATGGCCGGGTGGAGCCCATCCATGCTGTAGTGTTGCCACGAGGGAAGTCGCTGGACCAGTGTGTGGAGACACTGCAGAAGCGGACCAGGGTTGGCAAGGCTGGCACGAACAAGCCCCCCAGGTGCCGGGGAAGAGGGGCCCGGCCTGGGGGCCGCCCACCTCCTCGGAATGTGTTTGACTTCCTCAATGAAAAGCTGCAAGGCCAGGCTCCTGGGGCCCTAGAGGCTGGGGCAGCCCCAGCAGGGAGGAGGAGCAAGGACATGTACCATGCTAGCAAGAGCGCCAAGCGGGCCCTGAGCCTGCGGCTCTTCCAGACCGAGGAGAAGATCGAGCGAACCCAGCGGGATATCAGGAGCATCCAGGAGGCTCTCACCCGCAACGCTGGCCGGTACGTGTGGGGCCTGGCTCAGGGCAGAGGGAAACCCAGGGTGGCCCTGCCCCCAGGACACCTGCGGGAGGTCGCCTGACCCAAGCATGTCAGGCTGAGTCCAGGAGGGGTCTGCATGTTGGAGGACGGGCAGTGGGCACACGGGCAGTGGACATGGCAGCCTGGGGCTGGCAGCATGGCCCGGGACCCCACACTGACTGGTGAGTCCCTCTGCAGGCATAGCGTGGCGTCAGCCCAGCTGCAGGAGAAGCTGGCAGGAGCCCAGCGCCAGTTGGGGCAGCTCCGGGCTCAGGAAGCGGGCCTGCAGCAGGAGCAGAGGAAGGCAGACACCCACAAGAAGATGACTGAGTTCTAGAGAACCCCGCAAGCACTATGGACAAAGTGTGGGACCCCAGCACGCGCTGCCCTCAGGAAGACCAGTGTTGCCCGAAGAGGGGCCAGCCTGCTGGCCTGGGGCGTGCGGACCCTGCTGAGTGGAGACAGGGCTGCAGGTCCTGTCTGGACACTTTCTTGCCTACCTGCCAGTGTCTTGGGCATTTTCCTTGGCAAGGACATTAAAGTGATTTCATCACGGTGTCATTCAGTGGAGATCAGCTGGCTGCAGGGTCTCTGGGGAGAGAAGGGTCTGTGCAGGGCTGTGGTGAGGCGAGCTGGGCTGGAGGGGCCTAGGAGGCCAGCATTCTCCCTTCTCTCCCTTCTCTGACCAAGGCAGATTGAAGGCCAGGGTGCCCGCCAGGCTGCGTGACACCCACAGATGGGTGGAGCTCAGTGCTGCTCCAGCGGGCAAGACGGGCCAGCGGGCGAGACAGGCGGGAGGACTGTGGCCCACCACGTGGGGTACTCCTGGTGAGGCAGGCAGACCTGGCCCTGTGGGTTTGGGGGTTCTGTGCCAGCTCTGCTCACGTCTTCATGTGTGGAGGGGATGTGAGTTAGGCTGTCAGAACAGTGCGGGCTCGAGGCACACACGTTTCATCTAGGCTTCGGGCGGGGCGCAGCAGGTGGGTGAGGCTGCGGTGGTGGCTGCTGCCCAGGGTGGGAGGCTCAGGGGAGGCGCTCGGCAACAGGAGCAGGAAGTGATGAGGTGGGGAGCTCAGCCGAGGGCTGCACAAAGACCTTCCTGGCCTGCCCCAGACAGAGCTGAGGACCCCTGGCCGTGGGCTTGGTAAGTGCCTGGGCAGATCCCCAAGTGCCCTCCTGGGGGGTAGCTGGGGTCTGGGAGGCCTTGGGACATGGCTGTAGCTGGGTTAGTCGGCCGGGCTGAAACCCACTCCCTGGGTCTGGGCAGACTGGCCCCAAACTCTAGAGACCACCCCTCACCCGCCAGCTGCTGCCTCCGTGCCGCGGGATGTGCTGAC
Source organism: Rhinopithecus bieti (assembly GCF_001698545.2). NCBI lineage: Eukaryota > Metazoa > Chordata > Mammalia > Primates > Cercopithecidae > Rhinopithecus > Rhinopithecus bieti. The sequence goes on from NW_016807321.1 coordinate 1,908,903, forward strand.
TATAAGGCGTCCCCCACCCCCAGAAGTTCTGCTAATCCCCAAGAAGGGGACAGATCCTCTGGCAGAGACATTGGCAGACAAGAAGAGCCAGAAGTGGGGTGGGGGTATCAGCACCCCCAGCAGCTGCTGCTGCCTGCTGACCCAGCCTCCAGCTTCTCCGAGTTCTGGGCTCTTTGGCGAGTGGCTTGGGGGCGCTACCTGACACTGGAGACCATGTCTGGGCAGAGGGTGGCTGCAGGTGGCATCTGTGGCCTGTGGCGCACACCCAGGGCCTCCCCCCGATGCTGGTTACAATTTGGGCTACAGTGGCCACAGCTGCCCTGCCCCTCCTCGCGGCCATGCTGGGCGTTACCATGGTCACCTGCAGGGACACCGAGGGGCCAGGCAGAGCAGCCCTTGCTCACCTCACCTCACCGGGAGCCCCTGCCAGAAGGGAAGGTGGGCACCTCTGGGAGGGAGTTACTGCCAGGCCTTGGGGCTTCCTGTGCTGAGTCAGAGCAGGAACGGGAGACGCAGGAGCTCCGCAGCCGCGGGAGGTGCAGATTTGGGGCTGCCAAGTGGCATAGGTCCCCTTGGCCAGCACCCAGTGCCCCTTTCTTCTGCCCCCAGGGTCTTGGCTTTACAGGATGGGGCTGCCAGTGTCCTGGGCTCCTCCTGCCCTCTGGGTTCTAGGGTGCTGCGCCCTGCTCCTCTGGCTGTGGTCGCTGTGCACAGCCTGCCGCAGGTACGTCCATCAGCCCGGTTCTGTCTGGCGCCTTTCTGCGGCTGCCATTCAGCCCAGCGCGGGAAGGGGCTGGAGGCAGGTCTGCTCCCCCAGCTTTGTACGCGCCCCTGCACTGGGCCTTGGACCTGAGGCTGACGACCCCGCCCCCCACCCCTACCCCCAAGGCCTGAGGACGCTCTGGCCCCCAGGAAGAGGGTGCAGAGGCAGCGGGCGAGGCTGCAGGGCAATGCGATGGGAGCGGAAGCGGTGAGTGCCAGGCTGTCCCAGGGACCAGGGCGGGGCCCGCAGGGGACCGACCAGCCTTCCTCGCCCCCAGTCCCTGCTGAGGCGGACCCACCTCTGCTCCCTCAGCAAGTCGGACACCAGACTGCACGAGCTGCACCAGGGCCCGCGCAGCAGCAGGGGTGAGCGGAGGGCGGGACGGGGGTGGCCGGGTGGGGCTTACTGTGCCAACCCCTTGGGTCAGACCCGCTCCTGCCCCCTGCCCCGAGTGAACTCTGCCCTGACCCCACCCCCAGCCCTGCGGCCTGCCAGCATGGATCTCCTGCGCCCACACTGGCTGGAGGTGTCCAGGGACATCACCAGACCGCAGGCAGCCCTCTCTGCCTTCCCACACCAGGAGCTGCCCTGGGCTCTGCCAGCAGCTGCAGCCACCGCAAGGTGCGCTGGCCCCGAGGCCACCTATTCCAATGTGGGGCTGGCAGCCCTCCCCGGGGTCAGCTTGGCGGCCAGCCCTGTGGTGGCTGAGTATGCCCGCGTCCAGAAGCGCAAAGGGACCCATCACAGTCCCCAAGAGCCACAGCTGGGGAAGGCTGAGGTGACCCCGGCCGCTCAGGTAATGTGGGCCAGGGTGGGGCACTGTGGGTAGGGCCGGCAGGTCCTCAGCAGGTTGGGTGGTGCTGACCCCTCCTCGGGTTGGCTTCCTGTCTCCAGGTGGACGTCCTGTACTCCAGGGTCTGCAAGCCTAAAAGGAGGGACCCAGGACCCACCACAGACCCGCTGGACCCCAAGGGCCAGGGAGCGATTCTGGCCCTGGCGAGTGACCTGGCCTACCCGACCCTCCCGCTCAGGGCCCTGGATGTGGACAGCAGCCCCCTGGAAAACGTGTATGAGAGCATCCGGGAGCTGGGGGACCCTGCTGGCAGAAGCAGCACGTGCGGGACTCGGACGCCCCCTGCTTCCAGCTGCCCCAGCCTAGGGAGGGGCTGGAGACCCCTCGCTGCCCCGAACACTCAAGGACTTGTGCTCCTTCCTCCAGAGTGAGCCCGTCCCCCGCCCCGCCCCGCCCCGCCTCACAGCTGACAGCGCCAGTCCCAGGTCCCGGGGTTGCCAGCCCGTGAGGTCCGTGAGGTCCTGGCCGCTCTGACAGCCGCGGCCTCCCCGAGCTCCAGAGAAGGCGTCTAAATAAAGCGCCCTCGCAGGAGGAACGCGGCCAGCCTCGCAGCCTGCTCTTCCTGAAAGCTGGGCGGGTTGGGGCGGGGGCTTGTCTGGAAGGCCTGGAGCTGTCCCCTCTGGCCTTGGGGGCTGACTGCCCCCGGGGCGCCCGGGCCTAGCCAAGGCGGTGCTCCTGCCGGCTAGACTCCCGGTCAGTGCGGGGACGGGTCCGAGCGCAGCCGGCAGGGTGGCCGCCCCGGGGTGGGACTTGGACCCTGGACTCCACGGGAGGGCTCCGCCACCCAGCCCGGTGTTACATAAGGGGTGGGGGAGGTGGGCAGTCGAGCGTTAAAGAGTAACCTGCTGCCGGGACGCCCGCCAAGGACTCGCGGCCCCTTCCCCGGCTCCGGCAGCTCTGCGAGCGCGCCCATGGGGCACCGGCCCTCCCCGGCGGGGCGCGCGGGCGCGCGGGGTGGGCGGAGGCCTCGCAGCGCGCGCTTGGGCCCTCCCTCCCCAGGCCATGCGCGGGAGCGACCCGGAGGGGGCGGGCCCGGGGCGGGGGGCCTCGGGCGCGGGCCAGCGGGAGCGCGGCCGGCAGACGCCCGCCCGCCTGCGTGTGCGGCGACGCCGCGGCGCCAACTTGCGCGCAGACCGGGGCGGGGGCGCGCGGCGGGGCAGCCTCCGGGCGGCGCGGCGCGGGCGGCGGCCCGGATCCAGGGCGGGGGTCGGCGGCCGGCCAGCCCGGCCCCCGGCCGGGCCGCGTCCTGACGAGTCAGCCCTCGCCGCTGCAAGCCTCGGTCGCCGGCCGGCCGGCCATGGAGAGCGCCCCCGGCCCCGCGCCGCCGGTCGGACGACACCCCCAGTTGCGCACTGCGCGCCGAGGCGCCCTGGCTGCAACGCAGAGGGTCCGGGGCGCGCGCCCGCGCGTGAACGGTGCCCACCGCCGCCCGCAGGTACCGCGGGCGCCGGTGGGCGGGGGCGCCGACCCACAAGTTTCTCTCGGCTGCAAAGATGGACCGTCAGTGCTGCCCAACACTTTCGGGCCCCCGGGGCGGGGCACGCGGGGAGGCGGCAGCGTGTCCGCGGTGTCCGTGGTCCCGCCGGGGCTGGCGCCGGGGCGCGCGGGGACAAGTCCTTTCCCGCCGCGCCGGGCGGGGGCGGGGTCGGCCGGGCCCGCGCCGTCCACCCCCGGCCGCAGCCGGTTTTTCCGAGGCCACGGCGCCGAGCGGATTCCGCGGCGGAGGTGGAGGGACCCCCGGCCGCCGCCTCCTCTGAGCCTGCCCCCTCCGCATCTGCAGGGCTCTTCCGTGGGCGGCGGCTTCCCGGGCTTGGAGTTCGCGCGGCCGCCGGAGTCGGAGCCGCGGGCCTCGGACCTGGGGGCCCCCGGGAAGTGGGCGGGGGCGGCGACGGGGCCCCGGACTCCATCGGCGCACATCCCCGTCCCAGCGCAGAGGTGAGCGGGAGGCGCGGTGTCCCGGGACTCGGGGTGTGCCGGGGCGGTGGGTGGGGTGTAGAGACGCGCTTTCCCGCCCCTTCCCTCGGGAGGCCCCGACGGAGGCCAGGTCAGGGCTCCAGGTTTGTAATCCCCAGACACCCCCAAGCTCTTCAGCCCTGAAGGAGTTGAGCAGAAATGATCGGTGACTCGAGTCCCTCCGCCTCCCTCCGCCGCAGTTCCTCGGGGTAGAGCTCAGAACCGGGAGGGGTGGCTGTGCGTCTCTGTGCAGAAGAGGCTGCGCGGTCGGTGTGGGGCGACTGTCCAGGAATCCCTGGGGCTCCTGACCGCCACCTCCCAATCCCTGCCAGGCCGGACACCTCGGTCTGGCTGCCAGGGCAGGGGCGGGCTCTGGCCTGGCTCGCTGGGGCCTGTGGAGCTGCCCGTGCTTCCAGCCCAGTCTCCTGCTGGCTGCTGCCGGCTGCTGGCCACTCCCACATCCCAGGCCTGGCGTGAGGCCCACAGCTGCTGTTGCACAACCCTGGTTAATGTGTGATAGGGGGAGGCCTGGGCCTGGCCCGCCTCTGTGCCAGGGCTTCAGACCCCTGCCCAGCACCAGGGTCTGAAGGAACCACAGTGGAGCCAAGCCCGCGGTGTGGAGAACTCTGGCTTCAGGAGACCCTGGCCCTGTTCCTGGTGGCTCCTGGTGGCTTTCAGCTCTCCCTGCAACCTGAGCTGGGGGAGGAGCCAGGCCTCATGCCCAGAGCTGGGAGTGGGGAGCCTGGTGTGCACGCGTGCCCAGGCCTGCACGTGGACCGACCAGGGGAGGGGCCTAGAGCTCTGGCTGGGTCACCCGCCCCCCGCCCCCATCTCCTCCAGAGCCACCCCAGGAAAAGCCCGGCTGGACGAGGTCATGGCTGCCGCTGCCCTTACAAGCCTGTCCACCAGCCCTCTCCTTCTGGGAGCCCCAGTTGCAGCCTTCAGCCCAGGTAAGACTCAGATGTCTGCATTTAGCACTGTGGGTTGGGACAGGGCTCAGAACCTACAGCCACCCAGCCTCTGTGGGGCAAGCAGAACCCTCAAACCTGGGACTGCTTTCTCAAATGGACTTCCACACCCTCAGTGCCCCTTACTGAGGCCAAAGCTGCAGGACCCAGGCCTTCTGGCCTCCCTGACCTGTTTACCTCCACATCGCTGGCCACGCACATCTGCTGACCCTTTCCTGTGCTGGGGGGGGTTTCTCCCCAAGCCCTGGAGCCAGCTCCTCCATCCAAGACACTGTGCCCACCAGGCTCACCCGGGACTCGGTGAACAGGAGCAGCTCAGGGTTAGGGACTCCCTAGATCCACCCAAAGTTCTAAGGCAGGGGGCGTGTCCCTACAGAGCCTGGCCTGGAACCCTGGAAGGAGGCCCTCCTGCGGCCCCCAGGCAGCTACAGCAGCAGCAGCAACAGTGGAGACTGGGGCTGGGACCTGGCCAGTGACCAGTCCTCTCCGTCCACCCCGTCACCCCCACTGCCCCCCGAGGCAGCCCACTTTCTGTTCGGGGAGCCCACGCTGAGGAAAAGGAAGGTGAGCTTGGGGGCGACCCCCAGGGAGGGGCGGGTGTGGCGGCTGAGCCTGACCCTGGTCCCTGTTGCTGCAGAGCCCGGCCCAGGTCATGTTCCAGTGTCTGTGGAAGAGCTGTGGGAAGGTGTTGAGCACGGCATCCGCGATGCAGAGACACATCCGCCTGGTGCACCTGGGGTGCGGCAGGGCCTGGGGTGCGGTGGGGCCTGCGGGCTGGCTGGGTTTATGAGGCCTGGCCAGGCCACCCCTTCAGCTTCCACTGGCTGTGTCCCCAGCAGGAGGCAGGCAGAGCCTGAGCAGAGTGATGGTGAGGAGGACTTCTACTACACAGAGCTGGATGTTGGTGTGGACATGCTGACTGATGGGCTGTCCAGCCTGACTCCAGTGTCCCCCACGGCCTCCATGCCGCCTGCCTTTCCCCGCCTGGAGCTGCCAGAGCTGCTGGAACCCCCAGCCCTGCCTAGTCCCCTGCGGCCAACCGCCCTGCCCCTGCCCCGCCCCACCCCTGTCCTGAGCGCTGTTGCTAACCCCCAGTCCTGCCACAGTGACCGTGTCTACCAGGTGGGTAAGGCCACTGGTGGCAGCTGGGGCAGGTCTCAGGGCCCTCTGGAGGGGAGTAAATCCCTGACTGTGTATCCCTGCAGGGATGCCTGACGCCCGCCCGCCTGGAGCCGCAGCCCACGGAGGTCGGAGCCTGCCCACCCGCCTTGTCCTCCAGGATTGGAGTCAGCCTGAGGTGCGTGTGGGCTGAGGGCCTGCGGCTGCCACAAGCTGGAAAGGGTCCTTGTCTCACAGCACCCCATGCCCTGTGGCCCCCCCAGGAAGCCCCGCGGCGATGCGAAGAAGTGCCGGAAAGTGTATGGCATGGAGCGCCGGGACCTGTGGTGCACAGCCTGCCGCTGGAAGAAGGCCTGCCAGCGGTTCCTAGACTAAGTCCGGCTCATTCAAGAACATAACCTACCACCTTCTCCCTCCCCACCCCAACCCCAGGCCTGGGGCTGAAACAGCCCAGGGAGAGCCCCAGGGCCTGGCCTTCACCAGCTGCAGGGTCTGCTTTTAATTGGGGGGGCCTGACCCTGAACCCCCCCAGGTCAGGGAGGGGTCCCACCACTCAAAGTGCCTCTGAAGAAACCAGCTTTTGCACTAAAGCCAAACCGCTGTCCCCTTAGCCCAAAGGGCCCTGGGGGCAGCCCCCCCGCCCCCCCCGCCTGTCGGCCCGTGGATTTGTCAAGGGTGTTATGGGCCCAGCTTTGGGGGCCAGTCCTGATGCACTTTGAGGAGTGTTGGGGAGAGGACTCCCCCACTCGCACTTAACTCGATGGCTCTCGGGCCCTGGGGCTGTTTTACCATGTTTTGAAGCTCAGGTGTCTCGCGTCTGGGCTGCACCAGGCGAAGAGAGAAATTAAAGATTTGAGGTTTTTCCAGAAGCTTTGTCTGGCTCTTGGGAGGAAGGCTGTGGGGCTGGGACCTTGTGGTGGGTGAGTGGGTGGAGGCTGGCAGCCGGCCACAGAGGGCCGAGGGTCACCCCTCGGCTGCCCCCACCCCAGGAGAGGCCGGAGGAAAGATCATCTGAAACGCAGGAGGCATGTGCTTGGAGCAGCAATTCCCCAATTTATTGAAAGTGATCGCTTTGCAAGGATGTCTAAGCTAATCCCGTCACAGAAAGGAAACGCACAGGCGCCTAGGCAGAAACTTCGAGACTCACCGCAGAGGCCACAAGAACCCACGGCCACAGAGAGGCAGGACGGCAGAGCCATGATTTCCCACCGAGCAATTATGAGAACCTCTTCCCCCAATAGTAGACACATCTCCAAAACAAACACAGGTTTATAACAAGTAATAGAAAGTCAATATAATATAGATTATCCCCGGAAAAAATCAACAATCTTCAAACACTGCCTTTTTTTGTCTGTTTTGTTTTTGTTGACAGGTTGAAAGCATGTTGAAAAAATAAATATTTAAGAAAAGCACACACAGCACCCTCACTACAAGCAGTTCTAAAAGGGCTGCATACAAAACACAATATAAGATCTGAAAAATAAAAACCACCACCATTAAGTATGGCTTTCATAAGAGTTGCACATGTCACAGAATGAGCTAAAATAAGATTATCTTTTATAATATTGCAAAAAGTTCCAGTTTTTGCATTTTCTCAGTTTTTTTAAAGAGGAAGATGTGCAAAGTTGGAAGCAGTAAGCTGCGTCTTCTGAGTCAGGTCCCTACGTAGCCCTGGCAGTGTCCTGTTTCCCAAAGCCCAGAGAGCCCCAATGTACAGCCTGGTCAGGATCCCGAGCTTGATAGAAAATCATGGTGTCCCTGCCCCCCTCCCCACCCCAGATAACACCACCCCAATGGACTGTATTTCCCACTTTGGTGTTGCAAACACCAAAATACAAACACACAAACAAAATACAAAATGTGAAATGTAATCTACACATTTTCCTCTTCATAAAAAAATATTTATTAGTTTGAACATTGATTTAAAAAAAAATCAGTCACGTAAAAAAAACCCTTCATGACATGTCTTTTCCCTCCACGCCTCCTGAGAGATGGACGTGTGCACCTGGGCCTCGGAAATCCCACTCTTCAGTCGGCAAACTGCAAACAAGAACAAGAAATCTGCCGCGCAGCAAACACTTGGGGAGGTCAGTGGGACGGTGTTGGTTTTAGGAAAGAAAACGCCCCTGTAGCTCCGACAGGGAACCCGAAACGGTCAGCAAAGGCCGCACGGAGGGAGCCGGCCAGATGGAGCAGGACATCCTGAGTGTGGCGGGGGAGGCGGGCCCGGGTCCTGGGCAGGGTGGCCTGAGAGCTGGGGACTGGTACAAAACCTAGAGACATTTGTGGGTAGCAAAGGTCTGGTTTCCAAATGCATTTTATAAGAAAGTCACTCTGTTTAGAAAAGGGGTTTAAAAATCAGGGGAAAGGTACAAAGTTCTGAGAATTCTCAAAGAGGCCGGGGCGGGGTTGGCCTGGGGTGAGGGCGGAGGGCTCCGCTGGAGCTCCGTGTGGCCGTGCTGTCCTCTGGGGGACTCGTGCCAGAGCTGCCCCCCTTGCTCGGTATGAGTGGGCAGGGCTCACCGCTGAGGGGCCAGCGCTTGCCCTGGTCCTATCACCACACTCCGTGTGCAGAAAAATCTTGGCCTCTTTCTCCAGCTTTGAGGAGCCACAGCCTCTGAACTGAGGCGTGTGTGTGATGACAGCTCCAGCCAGGGCGCCCTGTCATTGGTAGAACTGGGGGCCGATGTCAAAAAAAAAAAAAGCCGTGACTCCTGCGCTGTACCTGGAGTCCTCCATGCACTCCTCCACAGGACCCCCGGCCAGCCCAGCCCTCCCCGAGCAGCAGCGGTCAGGGAAGCTGGTGCTTTACCTGACAATGCGGGTAAAAGCCTGGTATACAGGCTAGAAAAAGAGAGAGTAAAACCTCTTTCCACGCAGCCCTGAAGCTCAGCACTCCAGGGGGTCTTCACACGGGCAGGTCCTGGAGGGAAGGAGGAGGCCACCGCGCCCACCTCCCATCCGAAGGCACATCACCGCAGTGGTGGCCTGTGCCAGAGGAGGGGGGGTGAGGGATGGAATGTCCTAGTGATGAGAGCTGTCAGAGGCAGCCTGAATGAGAAGACAGGATGCAGCAACTGTCCTGAGGCTGTGAGTCTGGGCAGTCTGCCTCCAGGACCCCCAAAGCCAGGCAGTGCACCACGGCGCATACCGTGGGACGTTTGCTTTTCACTCAGGAAAAGAAAGAACATGTGAGCGCGTTTGAAAACACAGCAAGAGGACTTGACCACAAGCTAAAGGAAAAACAACCCTATATAGTTTCATCAAGTGAGAAAAATAATGCCAAACAAAATAATTTTATGTAACTACCTGGATATGTCTCTGACTACTTAAAAATTTGGTTACCCACGCGGGGAGGTGTAAGCAGCACACTGCAGTTAGGAACACCGCCTCCAGTGTTAGCAGCAAAGGCAGGAGCCCAGCTCCAGCCCGTCCAGGAGGGGTCAGCAGGAGCAGCCGGGCTGGGCCATGGGCAGAACAGGACGGGCAGAGCCCAGGGTGGACACAGCAGCCCAAGGCTCTCCAAGGAAGTGCACGTGACTGAGCGAAGGCCCTTGCAGAGGGAACCTGGTGTAGCCTGAAGTTGGGGGGGCACAGGGCTGAGGGGCCCCTCCTGGAAGGAGCCCACAGGGCTGTGTCCACCTAAGATAGCACCTGGAGCCCTCGGCCTGCAGCAGGGTTCTGCAGCTGTGTTGTGTGTTAAGCACCAAAGCCCAGAGGTAAGAGGGTGGCAGGGCTCTCTGTGCACTGCACCTGGATTCTACAGGCTGCCACGGGCCACGGCTGCAGCCACAGGCAGTGACCTGGCTGCTAGGGGAGGGGAGGGTGGGCTCCAGCCGGGCTGACTGGGTGTCTGCAAAACTCTGCACCTGCTCAGGCCGAGGGCCTCTGGGCCAAACATACCACCCCGCCCAGTGCCCACTGGACCCGGCCACAGGGCCGTCACATGTCCAAGCCAGGCTGGCTGTCACAGGGGCCACTCACACACCCGCACCACCTGCTGGGGACTTAGGACCGTGCTCTCCCCTCACTCAAACCCACCCTGTGACCTCCCCCAACTCACTTCATGTCTGGTCCCAGAGCACCCCTCTTGCTGGGGTCTCACCTGCTTCTTGGCCCACAGGGCTGGTTTCCGTGGGGGGTGGGTTCAGGGGGAAGCAGAGGAGGGGCCGCGAGAGGGGTGAGCGTGGCCCTGGCCCTGCAGTGGAGACCCATCGGACACACACACAGGTGGACGAAGCGAGGCAGCCACCAACCCTGCCGGTGGGCGGGTCTAAGAGAGCCAGGCAAAGTCCTTGTCGGGGCCCCCTGGGGGGCTGCGCGGCCGCAGGGAGTCTTCCTCCTCCTTGTCGTCCGCCAACAGCGCATCCTCGGGGGCCAGGCCCTCGTCGTCCTCGCCCAGCTCCTCCGCCTCCCCTCGTGGGTCATCAGGGTCCTCCAGATAGGGCCCATCACCTGGGAACAGCGCCTCTGGAGAGCCCTCGCCGCCTCCGCCGCCGTGGTCCAGGGGCCCGGCCATGCCGCGGCCAGCACAGTCGGCACACACACCGTGGCGCCGGGAGCCATGCCTGATGCCCACGCTGGCGGCAGACATGAAGACACGGCCCGCTGCACACCTTGCATACGTACTTCTTTGTCCTTGCTGTTGGACCTGCGGAGCAGGACAGGGGTTGAGCAGGGGCCCGGTGGAGATGGGAGGGCGGGGCAGGGGGGTGAGCAGGCCGATGAGTGGGAGGCCGGGGCCAAAAAGGGGGGATTGAGCAAAAGGGGGCCCAAAAGTGGGAAAGTCCGGGGGGGTGGGGGTGGGGGCACCGCAAGGGGGGTGGGAAGCAGGGCCCGATGGGAGGTGGGGGGGCAGGGCAGGGGGTGAGCAGGGCCTGGTTGGGGTCGGGGGGCACAGCCTCCTGGCTCTCAGAGCATGTGCACAGGCAGAGGCTCCCGGTGGGGGATTGTGGGGGAGGTGCACAGAGACAGGAGTGCTCAGACCCTGACCCCAGCTCCTGTCAGAGCCACACCAACGCAGCCCTGCCCCAAGAGGACGCTGGCACGAGGGCGGCGGTGCCCCTCCCCTGCAAGCCCAGCCCCTAGGTGGGCCAGTCTGAGTGTCCACACTGTGTGTCCAAGCACCCTCACCAGACGCCCTCTGGGTTGACACACTTCTCACGGGGGTCACACCATCCCCTCTGCCTAAAAGCCTGGCTTCCTCCAAACCTCCCTTCAGTACAGGCTGAGGGCCCCGCATTGGACTGGAGCTCACAGAGCTCCTCCTGTACCCAGCCATGGCCATACGCCCTGTGCAGGGACGGGCTGGGGTTGGGGCTGCCAGCTGGGCAGATGGGCCCACACCTCAGCCTGGCTGTGTGGACACCCCCTCAGCCCGACCCCTCAGCCCTGACCCCTCAGCCCCTGACCGTGACTCCAGGAACGTGAAAAGGAGGCAACTCCCCCACTCAGGCTGTTTCAAGGTCAACTGAGACAGGCAAGAAGAGAGATGAGCATTTACGGTCAGAGGAGGAGGTGTGGCTGCCAGGGAGGGCAGCCATGCTGTGCCCTGTGCTGGGCCCGGCAGGGAGACGGAGCAGCACCCTGAAGAGGGCCCATGTGGCAGGACATGAGGTGCTGGGCTCCTGGAGGGTCTCAGCACCAGCCTGGAGGCCCGAGGGAACTACCACACACTGCTGGGGACATGTGGCCCCAGGTGGGCTTCTGCTGAAGGTGGGCGGGGACACCCGTGCTGTGCAGAACAGGACCTCAGAAAGACATGGCCAGGGACGGGGAGGGGTGGCCCACGTACCCACTCACAGCACAGGCACCCTCGGCCAGGCCAACTCAAAGAGGTCTTGGGGGGCCCTGATGCCTCACAGTACAGTCCCCGTCCCTCCCTGCCCTCCAAGGACGGAGGTGGCAGGACCCCCAGAGGACTCCAATAGCAACCCCTGGCCAAGTCCACACGAGGGGCTTCTCTGAGGTGAGCCGGCCTCAGGTCAGTCCTCCAGGCTGAGCCTGGCACTGATCCCAGGCTCCCCTCGGCTCCTCCCTCCATCCGCAGGGCTGTCTCCTGGGTCCTGCAGCACCTCTGAGGCTGCATGGAGAACTGAGGCTGCGATGTGCTTGTGAGTTCAGCCTCCTTAAACCATTCCAAACTCGTCAGTTTTCTCCCATGAGCAAGTACATATATAATCAGTGTGTGTCATGGCAAAAGAGGGTCCCTCTACACTTGTAAAGACCTCTGACAGGCAGGTACCACAGTTACCACCTCCCCATCCCGGGGCTGGGCCCTGGTCCTTATACACTTCCTGTCACCGGTCTCAGCGTCCCGAATCCATAGGCCCATAGGCCACCCAGCACGGCCCGACCTCCCCCTTCTCTAGACCCACCTCCTTGAGGGCAGAGTTGCCTGTAACTTCCACAAAACCGGGAACCACAAAGACCTCACTTCTCAAATGTTTGCTGCCAGAGCAACTGTGTGAGCTCTAAGCATGGCCTGGGATGGGGCTGCACAGGTATGTGACACTTTCGGGGACAGCTGGTGGCCTTTAGGCCAGGGCAGCACCACATAGCCTACCTCAGATGCACAAACACGCTAACCCTAGAAACAGAGCCTCAGACAAGTTGGTGCCAGGACTGCTCCTTTGGGCTTTTGGTTTTGCTGCATTTTAAACCAAGGACTTCCAGAACAAAAATTCAAGACAAGCCACAGTAGAAACTTCCCAACAGGGCAACCTGGTGCACACAGGCCCAGGAAGGGTTGGATCGGGGCTAGTGTACCCACCGAGGCCCCTCGAGGCCTGGGCTCCCCTGTGTGCAGGGGCCAGGGCACCTGAGGAGGCAGCAGGGGCAGCTTGGGGTGGCACAGGGGCCTTGTGGCCAGGGCTGGATGGCTGGGCACTTGTCGAAATGGGCAAATGCCCTGGAAGGAAGATGGGGCACGTTGGCAGCCCTCCCGGGCCCTGGGGCACTGTAGCTGCAAGAGCACAGCTGGCCCACCCTCCAAATGTGGCCCTGACAAGGCGTGGGGGGTCCAGCCCCAGCCATTGGTGCTCCTCCTGGAGCGGGTGGAGGGGCCATGCAGGCCAGGGAAGGGATGACAGTCAGTGCCATCGTGAAAGTGGAGGCTGGACCAGCTGGAGTCTCCATGCTCTCAGGTCCAGGACCCCAGAGAAGGCCACACACAGATTCTCCTCAGAAAAAGTCAAGCCCCCATATGCTTGTTTTTGTTGTTCTTTAGAGACAGGGTCTCACTCTGTTGCCCAGGCTGGAGTGCAGTGGTGCAATCACAGCTCACTGCAGCCTCCATCTCATTGGGCTCAGGGGATCGTCCTGTCTCAGCCTCTCAAGTAGCCAGGACCATAAGTGTGTGCCACACTTGGCTGATTTTTTATTTTATTTTATTTTTTATAGAGACAGTCTCGCTATTTTGCCCAGGCTGTTCTCGAACTCCTGGCCTCAAGCTATCTTCCTGCCCCAGCCTCCCGAAGTGCTAGGATTACAGGCACCACCACACTTGGCTTTCCATGTTTCCAGGGAATTATGATCCCCTGAAGACCAATCATGAAACCCCACGATAAAAATCCCAGCCCTGGTTGGACACAGTGGCTCATACCTGTAATCCCAGCACTTTGAGAAGCAGAGGCAGGTGGCTCACTTGAGGCCAGTAATTTGGGACTAGCCTGGGCAACATAGCAAAATCCCATCACCACAAAACGCAAAAACCAGCTGGGCACGGTGGTGGCATACCTGTAGTCCCAGCTACTTGGGAGGCTGAGGTGGGAGGATCGCTTGAGCCCGGGAGGTCAAAGTTGTAGTGAGCTGTGATCATGCCACTGCACTGCAGCCTGGGCAACACAATGAAACCCTGTCTCCAAAAAACAAAACAACAAAAACAAAAACCCTAACTCTATCCAACGAGAAGGAACAGGCAGCCACACTGAACTCAGGATCAAAACGCTTACTGACAGGTTAATATGGATTTGCTAAAAAAAGATGTTGCAATCCATGTTGTTAAAACATGTTAGCACCTATCAGTTTAAAAAACAAGATGTGATTTTCTCTGAATAGGAAACATGTCGGCATGGTGCAGCTACCTACCCCGCTTTTTTTTTTTTTTTTTTTTTTTTTGAGACAGAGTCTGGCTCTGTCGCCCAGGCTGGAGTGCAGTGGCCAGATCTCCGCTCATTGCAAGTTCCGCCTCCCAGGTTTACATCATTCTCCTGCCTCAGCCTCCCGAGTAGCTGGGACTACAGGCGCCGCCACCTCGCCCGGCTAGTTTTTTGTGTTTTTTAGTAGAGACGGGGTTTCACCGTGTAGACCAGGATGGTCTCGATCTCCTGACCTTGTGATCTGCCCGTCTCGGCCTCCCAAAGTGCTGGGATTACAGGCTTGAGCCACCGCGCCCGGCCTCTACCCCGCTTTTTATAAGTGGTTTGTAAGATGAGCCCCGTGGCCTGTGTGAGCAGAAGCACATCCACAGCTATGGAAAACAAGGCCGGGGCCTCTGTGGCTCTGCTTCTGACCCTGCAGACCTGCCCTGTGGTCCAGGGTCCCCTTCCCAGGACTGTTCCTTCTCTGCTGTCCTCCACCTCGCAAAGGCAAGTGTGGGGGCATCAAGGAAGGCCAGAGCCCAGCTCCACATCCACTTCAGGACACATCCCAGGTGGCATCTGAGGGCCTGGAGTGGCCTTTCGCCCACAGCTGGCCAGGCAGACATGGGCAGACCAGGTCCCCGGCACCACTCTAGCTCTGCAGCTTGACCTCAGGGAGCTCCCACAGGGGTCCTTACCCCAAATGAGTATCCACCACTGCGCTGGAAAAGCAAAAACCAACAGAATCTGACCCCTGGTGCTCGGCCCTGCCCCCTGGTGGGTCTCCCCATACAGCTCCAGGATGGGCGCAGTGGGCGTCCGGAGGCAGGGCGGGGCGGGGCCACAGAGGTGGCTGAGGGTTGGGGGCTCCAAGCAGAGCGAGCTGAGCTTGCCGAGGCCTGGCTGCCTTGGGGGCCAGCAGGTGGGCAGGGCAAGCAGAAGCCTTCGCAGGGGCCATGTGGCCCACCCACACCCAGGAGGCCAGGGCGGAGCAGGCAGGGGCCATGTGCTAACCTGGGCGGCTCTCCCTGCCCTGCTGTCTTCCCCGCGCCGCGCAGAGTGGACCCCGTGGCCCGGTCTGGGGTCCGGGGCGGTCTGCACCTCCATTGGGACCCGCCTGCCCAGACATCGTGGCCACACACAGCGCGCAGCGCGCAGACCCTCCCCGCACTCACCAGTGTGTGCCGCTTCATGTGCTCGCGCCGCGTGAACTTCTTCCCACAGATCTCGCAGGGGTAGGGACGCTCTCCCGTGTGCGAGCGCATGTGGCGCTTGAGGATGCACTGGTGCATGGCCGAGAAGCTGCAGTACGGGCACTTGAACTTCTTCCTGATCACCGTGAACTCATTCACTGAAAGAGAGAGACCCCCGAGGCGTCAGCAGGGCCTAGGATGTGCCACCCCGCGGCCCACAGACCACGGCTGCACCGTGCAGCCCAGCAGCCAGGACGGGCTGTCTCCCACCGTGACCCACTGGGGGCTGGTCAACACTGGGGTCACCACTGGGGGCTGAGCAGGCCAGGCTCCCCCACCATCTGCATAGACTGTCCTGCCCACTGTCTGGCAGGGACGGTGACAGCAAGGCTGAGCCCCAGGGAGCTCAGGAGCCTCAGCTCTCAGATGTTTCCATCCAGGCCAAGGGGCCATCGCTCCACTGACGACAGACCAAGAGCCCCCAGGCCAAAGGCAGGAGGCAAGGGGTAAGAACGGCCAATGTCAAACACAGTGCCCGGTCCCTGCAGGACCCTCCTTCCAGCCCTCAGACCCCACTGAGCATCCGTGGGTAGCAGGCTCCGGGCGTGGTGTCAGATCAGACGCCTCCCTAGAGGCAGATAAGAAACAAACACCGCAGAGTAACACAGGTCCAGAAGTGTGCAGGGAAAATGGGAGACGTGGGTGCAACTCAAAGCCCTGGGCTCTAATTGCTGGATGCAAGAGAAGCAGCCAGACCCGTTTAATCAAGTTCTGTTCCCCCAACCCTGAGAACCAACATCACTCAGCGGCAGGAACTCCACACCACCATCTCCACGGTGCATGCTCTGGGGCCAGCCTCAAAAACCTGGGGGGCCTCAGCACCCCCAATGCCGTTATGCTACTCAGGCCCAGATACAGGCACGTCAGACTTGGACATGGGCCACTGAGAGAGCCCAGAGCAGCCTCGTCCGCAGGACCCTCCAGGAGACTGCCCCCTGAAGCCCGGTGCGCGCACCTGCCGAGGGCTGCTCACCCTGGAGTTACGATGTACTTGCTGCTGTGCTGGACATCTTCCCCTC
Source organism: Rhinopithecus bieti (assembly GCF_001698545.2). Lineage (NCBI taxonomy): Eukaryota > Metazoa > Chordata > Mammalia > Primates > Cercopithecidae > Rhinopithecus > Rhinopithecus bieti. The sequence continues at coordinate 1,924,912 of NW_016807321.1, forward strand.
CACATACTGTGACCACCTTTCAATGCCAGGATTTTTAACTACACAGCTTTTGGATGTTTGAACACACCATAATTTATTAAACAGGCACTACTGCTGAACACTTGTTTCTGTGTTTTCACCCTTGTGGACACTTCAGTGAGGCTCCTACAGATGGTCTCTGCAGCCCTCTGCCACTTCCTGAAGATAAATTCTGGCAAGTGGGATAAGCACCTGCCCTCCTGACCAGTAGTCCCCACTTGCCAGGCAGGGAGGGTCTACTGAGGCTCTGGGGGCACCAGGCACACCCCCATGACAAGGATATCTCAAAAGGCAGCTCTAACAGGAAACTCAGCATCTGCCAGGAGTGCCCATTTTGTGAAATGAGCATGTCTGTGTGGCCAAGACACAGAAAAACCAAGAGGCCTAGCTTGGCACGGCAGCACCTCTGACCAGCTGGCCGCGTTCGGACACGCACGTCTCCGCCACACATCACTCGAGCGGCTCCTGAGGAGGAAAACCTAAGCTCTTCCTGGTCTGTCCTCTGCCAGCCACACTGTGCCCCTGGCTGTCCTCCGTGAGTCAGGTAACAGGAGACTTCTCTTTCCCACCACACCATCCCCCAGGCCACCCTTCTCACCCTGACAGCGCCTGGTTCTCACATCATCACACCCAACAGAGCAAATGCTCCACACATTCTAGACTAGAAAAGGAGAGCAAGGAAATGAGTTTTTCGATTATTTTATTTAAAACAGTTTGTGTTTTTTTTAAAAAAAAAAAAACAAGATGAGGTTTTGCCATGTTGCCCAGGCTGGTCTTGAACTCCTGGGCTCAAGCGTTCCTCCCACCTTGGCCTCCAAAAGTGATGGGATTATAGGTGTGAGCCACCCTGCCTGGCCCAAAACAACTTTTTTTGTTTTTGTTGTTGTTGTTTGAAACGGAGTCTTGCTCTGTCGCCCAGGCTGGAGTGCAGCGGCGTGATCTCGGCTCACTACAAGCTCCACCTCCCAGGTTCACATCATTCTCCTGCCTCAGCCTCCTGAGTAGCTGGGACTATAGGCGCCCGCCACCATGCCCAGCTGATTTTTTGTATTTTTAGTAGAGACGGGGTTTCACAGCGTTAGCCAGGATGGTCTCGATCTCCTGACCTCATGATCCACCTGCCTCGGCTTCTCAAAGTGCTGGGATTACAGGCGTGAGCCACCGCGCCCGGCCAAAACAACTCTTTTGAGAATATATTCTTTCATGGTTTCTATTCTTCCTATACAAACATGAAAATTAAAATTTTGAATTATCACATATTTAAGCCATTTTTATTTAATGCAGACCTACATGTTAAATATTTATCTCTGTATAGAACCTCTGTATTTTTTTCCCTAGAAAAACAACTTAGAATGGACATGAGCAGGACTCAGTGTTAATGACCCCATCAGAATAAACACCACAGGCCCAGGGCAGAGCCACAGCTGTGGATGGTCCCCTTACAACCTGCATTTTCTGAAGCTGCCTGTGACGCACTTCAGTTTTTTCTTACTGCGCTATTTTCCTGTCACTGCCATAACAAAGCACCAAAGTGCGAGGCTCAGAACAACCCGGTCCACTCTCTTGCAGCTCTGGAGGCCAAAGGTTGGAGATCAAGGCATCAGCACGGCCTGGCTCTCTCCAGTGGCTCCGGGGAGGGTCCCTCCAGCCTCTTCTGCTCCTGGTGGCTCTAGCTGTCTCTTGGCTTGTGGCCGCATCGCTCCAGTCTCTGCCACCATCTGTGTGGCCTTCTCTGTATCTGTGTCTCTTCCTCGTCTGCCTCTTAGAAGGACACGTGTGATTGGACTTAGGACCCATCTGGACAATGCAGGAGGACCTCATTTGGAGATCCTTCATCGCATCTGCAAGACCCTTTTTCCAAAGGGTCACATCCACAGCTCTGAGGATCAGGATGGAGACCTATGTTTGGGGCGGGTGTTTGCTGCTCAACCCACTATATTTGACTGACAGTACTGTGATCGTTGAGGGAATTTCACCGGCTGTCATTACTAAAATAATTTCTTTTTTTTTTTTTTTTGAGATGGAGTCTCGCTCTCGCCTGGTCTGGAGTGCAGTGGCCGGATCTCAGCTCACTGCAAGCTCTGCCTCCCAGGTTTACGCCATTCTCCTGCCTCAGCCTCCCGAGTAGCTGGGACTACAGGCGCCCGCCACCTTGCCAGCTAGTTTTTTGTATTTTTTAGTAGAGACGGGGTTTCACCGTGTTAGCCAGGATGGTCTCGATCTCCTGACCTCGTGATCCGCCCGTCTTGGCCTCCCAAAGTGCTGGGATTACAGGCTTGAGCCACCGCGCCCGGCCTAAAATAATTTCTTACTGGAAACAACACCTTCCATGATTTGTGATTTACAGTCTATGTATCTTAGGAAAAATTAACATCACATAGTTTCATTCTCATAAACACTAGGAAGGCCTTAAAATCCATTTGGTAACAGTAATTAAATAAAAAAGCATAAAGGGCCGGGCGTGGTGGCTCACGCCTGTAATCCCAGCACTTTGGGAGACCAAGGCGGGCAGATCACGAGGTCAGGAGATCGAAACCATCCTGGCTAATACGGAGAAACCCCGTCTCTACTAAAAATACAAAAAATTAGCCAGGCGTGGTGGTAGGCGCCTGTAGTCCCAGCTACTCGGGAGGCTGAGGCAGGAGAATGGAGTAACCTGGGAGGCAGAGGTTGCAGTGAGCCGAGATCGTGCCACTGCACTCCAGCCTGGGCAACAGAGCAAGGCTCCGTCTCAAAAAAAAAAAAAAAAAAAAAAAAAAAAAAAAAAAAAAAATAAAGATCATTACATGGAAACAGGCAGTCTCGCAATCTGTCCTAAAAACGGAACGCTTTGCCAGGAATCAGGTGTTCTTGCAAGGAAAAGGCCAACTTCCAAAAGAATAACTGAGAAGCAGTGCTATCAAAGCTGGCGAGAACCCCCTAAAAAAGGACATTCAGTGACATCCAGCTGCGATGGTACAGAATTGCATCTGCGAAAACACTGCAGTCATTCATGCCGGACTGGAGCCCTCCCCTAAGCTCGAGGAACAGTGGAGGTCTCTGGCCTCCCTGCACCACGCCAAGTCGGCTGCATGGCCACCTGCCCTTGGCCCTTCCTCTGTCCCCTCACAGCACGCTTCCACTGCAGGAGAATCAGACCTGTCCCAAATAGCCACTGTACCAGGAAACATTCCAGAACCTTTTCATGATAGTGTCAAAGACTGCAAGAAACCAGCCGTGAACCAAACGGCATGGCAGTTGGCTTCAAGCAGGCAGAGAGGGGACAACGCATCTTTGGAGGGCTCAAGTTTGCTGCTTCCTGAGTCTTCATCACAATACCATCTGGATATTGAATTGGTATGGATATAATTTTCAAAAGACTGCACTTCAAGTGCATTTCAGAAAAGGATCCAAACATCAACTGTACTGTTTTTTTGTTTACAAATGTATCAGGCTGTCACTTACTCTGTGTTAGAATGTGACGAAATTGTGGTATGTCCAGATTATTTTCAAAAACGTTTTAAGCCTTATGTACAGTGCAAATACGTATACAGCTCAATGAACTTTATGTACGTACATCCCACATCGCCACTCAAAACAGTCATTGCATGTTCCCAGCACCCTCGAATGAGCCTTTGGCCATCCCCTAGTTGTAACTCCCAGAGACCACGCTCTGCCCTCAATCACCACACGTTTTATTGCTCTAGAGCTTCCTATATGTGGGATCCTATGCTCGTGTTTGGCTTTCTTCACTAGACGTGGCCTGCACTGCTGCCTGGAGGAGGATTTGGTCTTGTTTGTTGTGCATAGTACTCCACGGCACCACTAAGCCACATGTCCATCCTGCAGGTTCCAGTTTGGATCTGTTGAACAGTGGTGATCTGATGGCTCTTACATGTGTCTTTTGGTGACTTAAGTTCTCATTTCTGTTGGGCGTGCCCTGGGGGAGGCTTCTGGTTTTGGTGACTTAAGTTCTCATTTCTGTTGGGCATGCCCTGAGGGGGGCTTCTGGACCACAGGGTGTTCACCTCCTTGGCTTCAGCAGATATTGCCAATTTTCCAAAGATTTATGATTCATCTCAAATTAGTTTTTGTGCTTGGTCAGAATTAGGGGTCAAGATTCACTTTTTTGGGAAAGGGGAACGGAGTCTCGCTCTGTCGCCCAGGCTGGAGCGCAGTGGTGCGATCTCAGCTCGCTGCAACCTCTGCCTCCTGGGTTCAAGTGATTCTCCTGCCTCAGCCTCCCAAGTAGCTAGGATTACAGGCACTCATCACTACACCAGGCTGATTTTTGTATTTTTAGTAGAGACTGGGTTTTGCCATGTGGGCCAGGCTGGTCTCAACTTCCTGACCTCAGGTGATCCACCTGCCTCGGCCTCCCAAAGTGCTGGGATTACAGGTGTGAACCACCGCGCCTGGCCACGACTGACTTTTTTCTTCCATGTAAATATCCAGTCACTCAGCACTATATATTGAAAAGGCCATCCGTCTCTCACTGAGTTGCAGAGGTGGCTTTGTAGTGCCTCGCTGGCCGTGACAGCTTGTCTACCCTGCATCAACACCACAGTGTCTCCATGACTGCAGCACTGTAAGCCTTGATACCTGCATATATCAGTCCCCCAGCTTTCTCCTTCCTTCCCAAGATCACCTTAGCCATCTGTATGAACCCTGGCTTTTACTTCCTGGTTTCGGATGCCCTGACATCAGGGGGTCTCAATGACCCTGGAGGAACTTCTCCCAGTTCCTAGAGATAGCAATTGGATTCACCTTTGAGTGCACCTTTCATATGTAAGCCAACCCATCCAGAGCTCACACTCCCTCCACCTCCTCCATAGGTTCTCACACTACGGCCAGTATCCTCCTCCCCTAATCACCCCTGGGCCATACAACTAGACACAGCTCCTATGCCCCAGAGCCTGCTGAAATTATTCATATCACACAATCCTAACCAGCTTACCCTGCCTTGCCCATTCCTCCCCACAGAAACCAAACAAGGCTCCAGCCTGCATCTCCCTCTCTCCCTCTGCCTCCTGACTGACCCTGGTGCTTCCCATGTAGCTCTGTATGGGATACTGGCCTCCTATTTCTAGAAATCGGTGAGTATAACAAACTTCTTCCCTTTATGAGTTATTTCTGTGTCTGTGTGTCCTACCATACCTGATTAACACAAATCCCCAGGTGCCCTTAGATCACTATCCTAGATCCTTTGCATCTCCAAATATTGGGAGTTAGTCAATTTACTCACACACACGCGCGCGCACATGCACACACACACACACCCCTCTGCCGGGATTTTAACAGGAATTGTGCTGACCCAACATATCAACTTAGGGAGATTCACATCGTAACAATTGTGAGTCTTCTTTCCATGAACATAGTATATCCCTGCATTTATTAGCATTTTCTTTAATTTCTCCCAGCAATATTTTATAGTTTTCTGTGTAGCAGTCTTTGCATATTTTTTGTTTAATTTATTCCTAGGCATTTGATATCCTATAAAATGAAACTCTTATTTATAGACATACAATTTACTTTTGTATACAAAAACCTGCTTTGTACACTGGCTCTATATCCAATGTGTTTGGTAAATTCTCCTGTTAAAAATCTAATGGTTTCTATATTCTTTTGAATGTTCTACATGCATAATCATGTCCCCTACAAATAATGACACTTTTACTTATTCCTTTCCATTCATTTTCTTCTTTTTTTTTCTTTAGTAAAGACAGGGTCTTGCCATGTTTCCCAGGCTGGTCTTGAGCTCCTGGGCTCAAGAGACTCACCCACCTCAGCCTCCCAAAGTGCTGAGATTACAGGCATGAGCACAGGGCCTGGCCCCTTTCATTTATCACTGTATTGCACAGCTTGGGACAAGAGGTGGGACTTGGGGAGGAGGGGGGCAAGGAAGGTTCCTGACACAAACATTAGGAAGGCAAGAGCTCTCAAGTGCAGCCCTGCACACACAACCCAGGCCGGGATCTCCAGCTAACTCTGAATATAAGTGGTAGCGATGAGCATCTGTGTATCGTTCCCATGCTCAGAGGCTAAGTCACCACGATTTCACGATTAATCAGGAGGTTAACTATTTTTTTTTTTTTTTGTAGATACTTTTTGTCAGATTCAGAACATTTTTTTATACTCCAGTTTGCGGATTTTTATCATGAAGGCTACTGAATTTTATCTAAAGTGTTTTCTGCATTTATTGAGGTGATATAGCAGGTTCTCTCCTTTATTCGGCTAATGTGGTGAATTACACACGTTGATTCCACTCACTGAACCTTGAGTTCCCGGAATGAGCCTGCAGACCATGCCGCACGGTTCTTCCTCTGTATCACTGGATTCGATTTGCTGGTATTTACTTTAATAGTTGTGCATTTCTGCTGAGTGATAATTTCCTTTCTTGTAATGCCGTGTCAGGCTCTAGGATCAAGACTATGCCAGCTCAGATAGGCTGGAGACTGTTCCTTTCTTCTAGTATTTGGAAGATATGTGTAACGTTGGCGTCATTTTCTTCCGTTAAAACTGGACATAATTCACTAGTGAAGGCACTCACCCTGAAGCTTTCTCTGTGGGAAGGTTTTAAAGTTATTAATTCAATTTTCTCAGCAGATCATACAATTATTGAACTCTTCCTGTTTGCTTCAGTTTTGATAAATTCTGTTTTCCAGGAATTTTCCCATTTCCTCCAATTTGTCAAATGTATTTGCATGCAGTTGTGTATAATCATCTTATCTATCCAGTATCTGTTGATCACTTTTCATAGGAGTTATATCAGTTTTATTAATCTTTTCAACACACTGGCTTTGGGCATTGTTCATTTTCGGTTTTGGGGTTTGCCCAGGATGGAATGCAGTGGCGCAATCACAGCTTACTGTAACCTTAAACTCCTTGGCCTCAAGCAATCCTCTCACCTTAACCTCCCACAGTGCTGGGATTACAGGTGTGCACCACCATGCCAGCTGCATTGTTCATTTTTGTATGTCTGCTTTCTATTTCAATGATAGCTCTTCTTTTTATTTTCAGACGGAGTCTCCCTCTTGTCGCCCAGGCTGGAGTGCAATGGCACGATCTCAGCTCACTACAACCTCTGCCTCCCCGGTTCAAACAATTCTCCTGCCTCAGCCTCCTGAGTAGCTGGGATTACAAGCACCCACCACCACACCCGATTAATTTTTGTATTTTTAGTAGAGACAGGGTTTCACCATGTTGGCCAGGCTGGTCTCGAACTCCTGACCTCAAGTGATTCACCCACCTCGGCCTCCCAAAGTGCTGGGATTACAGACATGAGCCACCACACTCAGCCTGATACCTATTCTTTATTTCCCTTCTCTTACTTCCTTTGGGCTTAATTTGCTATTCTTTTTCTTCTTGACAAAGAAATTTAGAACCTGCTGGGCGCGGTGGCTCAAGCCTGTAATCTCAGCACTTTGGGAGGCCAAGACGGGCAGATCACGAGGTCAGGAGATCAAGACCATCCTGCCTAACCCGGTGAAACCCCGTCTCTACTAAAAAATACAAAAAAAAAAAAAACTAGCCGGGCGAGGTGGCGGGCGCCTGTAGTCCCAGCTACTCGGGAGGCTGAGGCAGGAGAATGGCGTGAACCCGGGAGGTGGAGCTTGCAGTGAGCTGAGATCCGGCCACTGCACTCCAGCCTGGGTGACAGAGCGAGACTCAGTCTCAAAAAAAAAAAGAAAGAAAGAAATTTAGAACCTTTCTTTTCTCCTAATATGGAACTAGAGCTCTAAGTTTCCCTTAAATATTGCTTTAGATGTGGCCTAAAAGTTTTGATACAGCATTTTTTTTCATTATCATTCAGTTAAAAATATTTTGGCCAGGCACTGTGGCTCACACCTGTTATCCTAGCACTTTCAGAGGCCGAGGCAGGCGGATCCTGAGGTCAGGAGTTCAAGACCAGCCTGGCCAATATGGTGAAACCCTGTCTCTACTAAAAATACAAAAATTAGCTGGGTGTGGTGGCGGGCACCTGTAGTCCCAGCTACTCAGGAGGTTGTGGCAGGAGAATCACTTGAACCCAGAAGGCAGAGGTTGCAGTGAGCAGAGATCGCGCCACTGCACTCCAGTCTGGGTGACAGAGTAAGACTGTCTCAAAAAAAAAAAAAAAAAGTTTATCATTTCCACAGTGAATTATTGTTTGACTTGTGATACTATTTGATTTGCAAGCATTTGGGGGATATTCTAGTGTCTTGTTACTGATTTCTAATTCCAGTTTGCTAAGGTCAGAGAGTATACTCTCTGATTTCAATCCTTTGATATTTGTTGAACTGAATTATTAAGGCCCTGGTTGGTCTATTTTGGTAAATGTTTCCTGTCCTTTTGGAATATCCTGCACTTGTTTGCTGTAATGTTCAAATTGGATTAATTGTGCTGTTGCAGGCCAGTATCTCTACGAACACAGATGCAAGATTCAAACAAAACATTAGCAAACTGAATCCAATAATACAGAATAGCAGCTTGTGACCAGATGTGTTTATTTCCAGGAATTCAAGGTGAATTTAACATTTGAAAACTGTGTTCAAATCTTCTCTATCCTTATTGAGATTTTGTTTGCTGTTCTATCAATTACTGAGAGGGAAGTCTTTTAAAACCCCCAATTGTAATTGTGAACTTATCTCTTTTTTTAGTTCTGCCAACTTTTACTTCATGTATTTTAAAACTGAGCTGTTGCCAGGAGCGATGGTTCCCACCTGTAATCCCAGCACTTTGGGAGGCCAAGGTGGGTGGATCACGAGGTCAGGAGATGGAGACCATCTTGGCCAACATGGTGAAATGCTGTCTCTACTAAAAATGCAAAAAAATTAGCCAGGGTGGTGGCACATGCCTGTATTCCCAGGTACTTCAGGTACTTGGGAGGCTGAGGCAGGAGAATTGCTTGAACCAGGGAGGCAGAGGTTGCAGTGAGCCAAGATCGCGCCATTGCAGTCCGGCCTGGGCAACGGAGACTCCTCTCCAAAAAAAAAAAAAAAAAAAAAAAAAATGAGCGTTTAGAAAAAAAAAAAAAATCTGAGCTGTTAGAAGCAAAACACATTTAGGATTGTTATATTTTACTACTGAATTGACTAGTTATCATTATGCCAGTCCCTCTGAGTAATACTTCCCAAAGTTTACTTTGATATTAAGACTGCTATACTGATTTCCTTTTCGGTGTTTGCTGATTCATCTTTTTCTTTTCTTTTCTTTCTTTTGTAGAGATAAGGTCTTGCTCCATCATCCAGGCTAGAGTACAGTGGCACAATCATAGCTCACTGTAACCTCAAACTCTTGGGCTCAGTTAGTCTCCTGCCTCAGCCTCCCAAGTAACTTGGATCACTGGTGTGCACCACCAAACCCAACTAATTATTTAATTTTTTAAGAGACGGGGTCTTGCTATGTTGCCCAGGTAGGACTCAAACTCTTGGCCCCAAGTGATCCTCCCACCTCAGCCTCCCAAAGTGCTGGGATTACAGGTGTGAGCCACTGTACCCAGCCAAAAAATAGTTTTTAAAAACAGGGCATGTGTTTTGTTCATTTTTAATAATGTAATTATTGATGTGGCTGGTGTAAGGCTATCGTGTTGTTTTTTATTTGTCCTTTATGCTTTTTGTTCTTATTCCTCCTTTCTTGCCTTCTTTCAAATTGATCAAGTATTGTATCAGGCCATTCTTGCACTGCTATAAAGAAATACCTGAAACTGGATAATTTATGAGAAAAGAGGTTTAACTGGCTCATTGTTCTGCAGGCTATACAGGAAGCATGGTGGCATCAGCTTCTAGGGAGACCGTAGGGAGCTTCCAATCATGGCAGAATGGTGGCATCAGCTTCTAGGGAGACCTTAGGGAGCTTCCAATCATGGCAGAAGTCAGAGGGAGCAAGTGTCTCACAGGGTGGGAGCAGGAGCAAGAGAGAGGGTCATGGGGGAGGTGCCACATGCTTTTGATTGACCAGATCTTGTCTCTATCATGAGGACAGCACCAAGGGGAGGGAGCTAAATCATTCACGAAGGGTCCCACCAGGCACCACGCCCAACATTGCAGATCACGGTTCAACATGAGGTTTGGGTGGGGACACATTGCGGATCACGGTTCAACATGAGATTTGGGTGGGGACGCATTGCGGATCACGGCTCAACATGAGATTTGGGTGGGGACACATTGGGGATCACGGTTCAACATGAGATTTGGGTGGGGACACAGATCCAAAGTGGATCAAGTATTATTCCATTTCTTCTCATTGAGCCTTTGAATCACACTACTTTATTTTACTATTTTTAGTCATCATTCATGTGACTATAAAGAACCAGAACCACATGAAAGTTAACTCTCATCTACCCCAATGCTAATAGTGACATGTTTTGCTTCTATTTAGGTTTTAAAATCCCCAAAATTGTAATTGTTGCTTTAAACAATCAAGATTCTTTTCTATTACTCACACAGTTGCCCTGTCTGGTGCTTTTTCTTTCTTTTTTTTTTTTTTATATAAGAGACTGCCTTGCTCTGTCATCCAGGCTGGAGTGCAGCAGTGCAACCACGGCTCACAGCAGCCTTGACCTCCTGGGCTCAAGCGATCCTCCCACCTCAGCCTCCCAAGTGGCTGAAACTACAGGCATGAGCCATCACACCCAGCTAATTTTAAACAACATTTATAGGCCAAGCACGGTGGCTCATGCCTGTAATCCCAGCATTTTGTGAGGCCGAGGTGGGCAGATCACTTGAGGCCAGGGGTTCCAGACCAGCTTGGGCAACATGGCAAAACCTTGTCTCTACTAAAAATAAAATGCATTAGCTGGATGTGGTGGGTGCCTGTAATCTCAGCTTCTCAGGAGGCTGAGGCACGAGAATCACTTGAACCCAGGAGGCAGAGGTTGCAGTGAGCTGAGATCAAACCACTACACTCCAGCCTGGGTGACAGAGTGAGACCCTGTCTCAATCAATCAATAAAATAAAAACTAATTTTTTTTGTAGAGATGAGATCTTCCTATGTCGGTGTCACACTCCTGGCCTCAAACCATCTTCCCTCCTCATTCTCCCACAGTGCTGGGATCACAGGCATGGCTCCTGTGCCCAGACACGTTCTGGTGTTTTTTACTCCTTTCTTCAGTTCTGTGCTCCCATCTGGGATACTTTTTCTTTCACCTGAAGGGCTTTTAGTACTTCTTGTCATTTGGCAATGAATTTTCCTGGTTTTGTTTGCATGACAATATGCTTTATATACCCCTAATTTGTGACAAAGCCTGGGCGCAGCGGCTCACGCCTGTAATCCCAGCACTTTGGGAGGCGAGGCCAGCAGATCACAAGGTCCGGAGATCAAGACCAGCCTGGTCAACATGGTGAAACCCTGTCTTTTTTTTTTTTTTTTTTTTTTTTTT
>NW_016807321.1:1938510-1973109 GCF_001698545.2 Rhinopithecus bieti
TCCCTCTTCAGAAGGATGTGGTCCCTCTTCAGAAGGATGTGGTCCCTCTTCGGGGGGATGCAGTCCCTCTTCAGGAGGATGTGGTCCCTCTTCAGAAGGATACGGTCCCTCTTGGGGGGGATGCAGTCCCTCTTCAGGAGGATGTGGTCCCTCTTCAGAAGGATACGGTCCCTCTTCAGAAGGATGTGGTCCCTCTTCAGGGGGATGCAGTCCCTCTTCAGGAGGATGTGATCCCTCTTCAGAAGGATGCGGTCCCTCTTTGGGGGGATGTGGTCTCTCTTCAGGAGGATGTAGTCCCTCTTGGGTGGGGATGTGGTCCCTCTTCAGGAGGATGTGATCCCTCTTCAGAAGGATGTGGTCCCTCTTCAGAAGGATACGGTCCCTCTTCAGAAGGATGTGGTCCCTCTTCAGAAGGATACGGTCCCTCTTCAGAAGGATGTGGTCCCTCTTCGGGGAGATGTGGTCCCTCTTCGGGAGATGTGGTCCCTCTGGGGTCTCACCTGAAAGCCTAGGGTGTTTCCTGGATCTCCTTCACCTTGCCGGGGTTTGGCCTCCAGCCTGTGTCTTCACGTGCATGACCACGGAGATTGCTGCTGTGCTGCCGTGTGGCGTAGCCTCCCACCCAGCGCTGTTCTGCTTGGTTCTTGTAGTGTTGCTCTGTGTGCGTGTGTATGTGTGTGGCTTAGAGGGTTGGGGTGGGGGGCAGTTGTATGCAGAGGTTGGGGTCCTCCTCTTTGTTTCTTGCCTTTTGGGATTTTACCCCTGAAGTCCCGGCTCCTCTGGCTACCCTGAAGGACAATCTCTGTATCCGTACACTGCCGTCCGCTCAGGCTCCACTTCCTGTTCCAGGGTTTGGGAAATATGCCAGCAACACTGTTGGGGTGAAGGGCAGCTCGTCTGTATTCTCTTCTCTCAAGGATCACAGCCTTGTCCCACCTGCACTGGCCCCCTTCCCGGATGGGTTATGTGTGTGGGGTTCTTTTCTCTTTTGAGACAGGATCTCACTCTGGCCCAGCTGGAGTGAAGTGGTGCAATCAGGGGTCACTGCAGCCTTGACCTCCTAGGTTCAAGCGATCCTTCCACCTCAGCCTCCAGAGTAACTGTAGAGATGAAGTTTCACCAGGTTGCCCAAGCTGGTCTTGAACTCCTGGGCTCAAGTGATCCTCCAACCTCAGCTTCTCAAAGTGCTGGGATTACCAGCATGAGCCACTGTGCTCAGCTTGAGGTCTTAATTTCTACAGACACACACAGACACACAGGACTGCTATACTGATGGGCACCCAGGTCTGTGAGGCCATTCACATTTTGTGAAAATGGTGAATGCCAAGAAACCCAGAATGAATTTTGTAGACAGGAAGCGAGCTTTGTGGCAATGAAGGGACCTAAAGAAAGAACCAGGCTTTTATTATTGAAATTCTCTTTTTAAGGAAGACTAATGTTACTTACTGATACATTTTTTTAAAATCTCTTTGAAGTTAATCTCTAAGCAATAATATTTCAAAACAGGAGAAGAAATATTTAAGTGAATGTGCTGAAAATATCTTTGTGTGTGTTGGTTTTTTTTTTTGTTTTGTTTTGTTTTTTGGGCAAGGTCTTGCTCTGTGGCCCAGCTGGAGTGCAGTGGTGAAATCACGGCTCACTGCAGCCTCAACCTCCTGTGCCTAAGCGATCCTCCCTCCTTGGCTTTCCGAGTACCTGGGATCACATATGTATAGCACCGCACTCAGCTCATTTTAAATTTTTTTGTAGAGACAAGGTCTCCCTGTGTTGCCCAGGCTGGTCTTGAACTCTCAGGCTTAAACAGTACTCCTGCCACAACCTCCCAAAGTATTGCAATTACAGGCGTGAGCCACTGCGCCTGGCCTGAAAACTTTATATGCTGAATGAATGTCTGTGTAGTTTCAGGGGAAAGAATGTCAGAAGGATAAAGTCATACTGCTATCTATTCTAAAAATGTTCTTATAGCCTTTATCATTTTACTATCTGCCATGAACATATTTTTTTAGGTTCTATGGCACATGTCTACACTTTTTAAATTGTTTTCAAAAAGTTAACTAAACTCTTTCAGCAAAATGGTGCGGAGAGAATCTCTACAACCAGGCCTCCTTATCAATCCCCCAAGACAACTCTCTCCCTGCTGGGCCCACCTGCTGCTCACCCTGGAGAGCAAAGGGCAAAGTCGTTGTACGGCCTCTGATGTCTCTGCTTCAACAGCACCAGGGTGTGCCCCACCCATGAACGCAGAGCCTAGGCGTGAACTAATCTCACAGTCAGATGCCACACGTTTCTTCTGTCACGGTGCCCAGGTTGAGACATATCATCTCAGGTCCAACAGCTGAGAGATCTTTTTTTTTTTTTTTGAGAGGGAGTTTCACTCCTGTTGCCCAGACTGGAGTGCAATGGCGTCATCTCCGCTCACTGTAACCTCTGCCTCCCGGGTTCAAGCGATTCTCCTGCCTCAGCCTCTTGAATAGCTGGGATTACAGGCACCCGCCACCAAGCCCCAGGTAATTTTTCTATTTTTAGTCGAGACAGGGTTTCACCATGTTGGCCAGGCTGGCCTCGAACTCCTGACCACGTGATCCACCTGCCTCAGCCTCCCAAAGTGCTGGGATTTTAGGCATGAGCCACTGCGCCCGACCAAGAGATCCCATTTTGACCAATAAAAAAAGAAAAGTTTCATTTTCTCTATGACTGACATTACAATTCCAACAGGCATTTGCATAAAGAGGTGTCTGGCAGCTCAGAAGGCGCGGCCTGTGTGGACTGCTCTCCCGACTCTCACAGATGCCAGCAGAGCGCAGTCACCTTTGGTAAAATGCCCCAAACCTCGCTAGAAATCCCACTTTTCTCCATCTTCAGAAACTCATCTCAGGAATAAAGATTTGAGCAACTAGGGGAGGCTCCAGCAGATGACACTGGCTGAGTGAAGATGGGGACCTTCCGGAAAGTGGATGGGCTGTTGGGCAGATTGCGGGATGTCTCTGGCCTGGGAGTGGGCTCCCTCGACACGCCACTTTCCCTGCCAGATGGCACTTCTGGTTATTCCAGAATCTGGAATGGGGGATGCCTGTTTCCCTCCTGAGCCCACCTGCTGCTCTGGGTCCCCAGAGCTCAACAAGTCCACAACCACCTGCTCTGAATAGAAAGCTGACATTGAACCTAATTCGTCTGACAAGGAAAGCAGCACATTCCTGTAACTCCACGCCAACACTGGAGCGCCGCGCACATGCCAGGCACACACCACCAAGGACGCCATGGCAGGCTGTGTCCTCAGATCTTCCGAGAAAGTCACTGGGTCAGAGCTGTGTGGCTCCACTTCCCATGGATGGGGACATTTTTCCTGTCCCCGAAAGCCCCCGTCCCCACGTGTTGGCAATCCCGTGGGATCTCGGTCATCTGAACCCCGTCAGGCAGAAGCTGGAGGTCCACCTGCCCCACCTGCCCACCAGCTGGGCACGGAGACGCCTTCACCTGGCAGCGGCCGGCAGAGGACTCGAGAAATGACCACAGAAAGGCACACACCGGCTCCCGGTCACAGCTCTCCGCAGACGTCCCCTCCCCGATGCAGCTGTGCAGTCACCCAGCTCCCCCCTGCTCCAACACACTTGAGAGTTCTTGCGCATGGGCAGCTGCACCTAGCCGGCCACCGGGACCTGGACACCAATGCCCTGGCTGCAGCATCAAGGCAAATGCAAACGCTGGCTCCAGCACACAGACCAGAGGTACCCCACAGTTCTGTCCCAAACCACTTCCAGCAGGTGCCTTTGCTTGTCACTTGCTTCACGGGGCTCCTTAGCTGGCCTCAGGGTAAAGCTGTCAGCACCCAAGGAGCTCCAGGTGAGGCCAAGCCGTCCTGACACTGGCTGCTCCCAGGGCTGGGCAAGTCCATCCAGGCCTGGGCTGAAAGGAGACTCCTCAGGCATCCTGGACAGGCCACAGGCCCTGCAGAAACCCACCCTTGTGCCAACACTGGAAGAGGACTGCTCCGCCCAGCTCTCCACGCCATGAGAAGTGTTGATCTAGAACCAGAGACAGACAAGTTATAGACCGTCAGGATGGGATAAAAGCAGCAAGACTTCTAGGTGGATGCTCTGCCACCCTTACTCACCTGGGACATTGTCCAGTCGCTACAAAGACAGCCTGTCAACAGCCATCTGGAAAGGAAGACTGTAATTAATTCTCAATGAAGAGACACTAAAAACAAATATGCATTAACAAAACATTAACACCTGCCACCAAAACTATCCTGTGAGAAATGACTCGTGTAGCAACAGCAATTAATTTCAAAATCCAAAATGTGTGGTTGAGGCCGGGCACCAAGGCTCATCCCAGCACTTTGGGAGGCCGAGGAGGCTCACGCCTGTGATCCTAGCACTGTGAGAGGCTGAGGCAGTTCATGCCTGTCATCCCAGCAATTTGGGAGGCTGAAGCAGGTGGATCACTTGCAGTCAGCAGTTCGAGACCAGACTGGCCAACATGGTGAAACCTCATCTCTACTAAAAATACAAAAATTAGGCCAGGTGCAGAGGCTCACGCCTGTAATCCCAGCACTTTGGGAGGCCGAGGCGGGCGGATCACGGGGTCAGGAGATCGACACCATCCTGGCTAACATGGTGAAACCCCGTCTCTACTAAAAATACAAAAAATTAGCTGGGCGTGGCGGCGGGGCACCTGTAGTCCCAGCTACTCGGGAGGCTGAGGCAGAAGAATCACTTGAATCCCAGAGGTGGAGCCTGCAGTGAGCCAAGATCGCGCGACTGCACTCCAGCCTGGGCGACAAAGCCAGACTCCATCTCAAAAAAAAAAGTGGGCTGAGTTCTTGTTAAAGAATTTCTTTTCTCCAAGGAGGCAAACACGCCCCATGGCCCTTTCTTTACAGAAAAGACCCTGCGACTTCAGGCACAGGAAGGAGAACACCTTCCACCAGGGCTCTGCGCGGCTCCGGCTGGGGCAGTGGCCTCTGAGTCGGGGCTTGGCCAGAAACGGGCAGTGACCAGGCCTGGAAGGGACCGGCCACCACCACTGCACTCTAGGAACTGATGTTTCCAGCCATCCCACTGCAACATGAACTGAATGTCTTTACGTTAGGGGAAAAAAATTGCTCAAAATATAAAAACCAATTCAACTTCATACAACCTGTCGCTGTGGGAGTGGAACAATTACTGTTGCAAAAGAGAGTAACTCGGCTGACCTAAAATGGATTTTTTTTTTTTTTTTTTTTTTTTTGAGATGGAGTCTCGCTGTGTCGCCCAGGCTGGAGTGCAGTGGCCGGATCTCAGCTCACTGCAAGCTCCGCCTCCCGGGTTCCCGCCATCCTCCCGCCTCAGCCTCCGAGTAGCTGGGACTACAGGCGCCCGCCACCTCGCCCGGCTAGTTTTTTGTATTTTAGTAGAGACGGGGTTTCACCGTGTTAGCCAGGAGGGTCTCGATCTCCTGACCTCGTGATCTGCCCGCCTCGGCCTCCCAAAGTGCTGGGATTACAGGCTTGAGCCACCGCGCCCGGCCTAAAATGGGTTTTCTCTGTACCTGGGTGAGTTGAGGGTGGGAGAGGAGGGCACATGGAGAGCAGGTGCCACCAAAGAGCCTCCTTGGAGGTGCCCAGGCTCATCTGGGTCGTGGCCACGATCACATGGGTGTCAGGGTCACCATGCCCAAAGTGTTTGGCCCAGCTGCCCCAGACAAAGCTGGCCACCCTGGTGTCTTACCTGAGCTGGGGGAGGCAGCGCCGGCTCCCTGGGCTGGGTCTGGTGGTTCCCCAGAGCCCATCCTGTGGCTCTGAGGGTGGAGGGTGGAGGCTGGAAGGGCTTCTGCTCTGCCATCAGTGACCCTCACAAGGGACCCAGGCCCTGGGAACACAGGAAAGGAGGAGTCTCACCCACGGGAACGCGTACCAGCCGCTGGGTTCTAGAGAGTTCCAGAAGCACCGATGATCTTCCCGGTATGCGGTGCGAGCCCAGTGATGACCCGGGGGTCTCGCTGGAGGCAGGTGTTCAAGTGCTTTGATCAGCTGGCCGACCTGCAAATGCCTGGGGTCTCCACCCGTGACTTCTCCAGGGTGGGTCTCTCTTGAGTCGGAGTGTGAACACAGCTGGACTGCAGAAATGCTCTCCTGATGAGAACACCAAGGCGCGCCGGCCTGGGCTGCCTGAAAGTGCATGTCCACCAAATCCCTTTGGTCGGTAACTGTTCACGATTCCAGTCTCGATCCAGAACCAAGGTAAAGTTCTCGATTCATCCTCTAAATACCAGAGGGAAACAGTCTTTAAACCACAACCAAAACAAAGACAAGCTGCGACTGTTCTCTGCAAAACGCCTCTTGACGCCTGGGCTCAGCCACCTTCTCCAGTAAGGAGCCGGCCGGAAGCAGTGCCCCCAGGAAAGGACTGCAGGGAGCTGGGATGAGCTTCACGGGAGGCGGGACCGCATCGCCATGGCTGTCCCTAGAATCCTTGACTCTTTAAAAGAGTGAGGGAGGTTACACTGGCAACACTCCAGAGGCCGCGTCCCACATTTCCAGGCACGGCTGATGTGGGGCTCACAGCCTCCTGTCCCCGGCCGTCGGCCAGCCAGCGGCACATCCTCTTCTTGTCTGTGTGAAGTCGGCATCTTTGTGCTGTTTGCAGACATGAAGGCAGTGCACACCTCAAGGCCCCAGGTCAGCGCCAGCCCAGCACAACTTGTGGGCAGCCGTGTTCTGAGCCTAAATGACACTTTTCATGGTTTCTACTGGGTGAACAATGACTATTAACAGGGAGGAGGCCAGCCTACTGCTGAAATGCTGAAAAAGGAATAAAAGTAAGCAGAGCAAAGTTCAACGGAATCAAATGAGAAGTACAGCAAGTCCTCTGAAAGGGATGTCAGAGATTAGTGGTCTACTAATGAAACTGCCATCTGTTTAATTTAACAGCCAAGCCAAAATTATTGGTCCTACAAATCCAACGAAACTAGTTCAGTTTTTTTAGAATGTTCCAGAACCATTCCCAAAGGCCCTCTGAGTGTCGGCTGCTCTGTGCCTGCTGCCTGCATATTTAATGGTTCTCTAAATTCAGAAATCTGCAACCACCATCCCATCCTTGTGCAAAATTGCCACGGCCGGGCCGTATTTGTTCAACCACGGTGCATTCATGATGAGGAGAACCGGGCAGGTGGTGGGATCCCCACCCCACCACCCCGCGCCACAAAGCTGCAGTGGACACACAGTGAGGACCGCCGTGTCCCCCTGTTTCCTGCACAGCACGCCAGGCCACTGGGAGATGCGTTCGATGGGACACCTAGAGACCACGCTAACAAGAGGCCCTAACCCTGGAAATGCTCATCGCCTGCAACCAGCACATAGAGGAGGTCGCAAGTCAGGACCGGCCATGCCCGGCACAGCAGCCACACCCCTAGAACCACAGCAGGGGCCAAGTCACGAGGAGGTCGCAAGTCAGGACCAGCCACGCCTGGCAGAGCAGCCACGCCCCTAGAACCACAGCAGGGGCCACGCCAGGAGGAGGTCGCAAGTCAGGACCGGTCACGCCTGGCAGAGCAGCCACACCCCTAGAACCACAGCAGGGGCCCCTAGAACCACAGCTGGGGCCACTTGCCCTCCCAGCCCCTCTTCAGAGCTCGCCTGACTTGAAGCTGCATTCCCTCCGCTCTGAGGGCAGGGTACTGGGGGCCCTCGCCCAGCCGAGGCAGCTCTTGTTTTCTCTCTTCTGATGGAGCGGAGGAGAGGAGCAGGTGGCCCCTGGGGCTCAGGGTCGAATTTCCGGAGCTACAGGATAGGGGGGCCACGCCACAAGCCACAGTGAGCTGCCCCCTCTCGCCGACCCCACAGTCACCCCCACATTCAGCAATGGGAGGACACGGCTCTGTGTCCATGCCCCTCCAGAAGGCAGGAAGGGAGAGAGGGGTGCGATGGGGTCCCATCGGGCCTGCTGCTCCCGCACGGTGTTGAGAGAATTAGAAGTCCATGAGTTAAACGCTTCAGATCAACAGACGGTGTCAGACTCCGAAGTTCAGTTCTCTCCCCCGATCGGTGTCTACCCAGGTACCAGCGAGTGGGGCTGCTCCATGAACTCTGAGGAGTCCCTCCTCCACAGCAGCCCCACAGAGGCCAGGCCCCGGACCTCACCTTCAAATCACACTGAGGCGCCTCGGCTGAGGCTTCCCTGGACGCAGGCGCCGGTGTTCATGGTTTGCTTCCGCAAGGATTCTGCGGGACCACCTGTCGGGGACAGAATGCCTACGGCAGTGAGGGAGGACCACAGAACTTTGGAAAATCCAAGTTTTTTTCTAAGTATTTCTATTATTTACCTCAGTGCGTGATGAAAACAGGGAGGAGCCACGCAGGATGCCAGAAAATTACATTTTAAAATAACCTGTCCCCTGCCGAGTTCTAGAGCCTCTCTGTCTGCTGGGCAGGCGTCTGGGTCATCCAGTTCACAGCCCAACAAGCGAAGGATGCTGACAACTTCTAAACTGTATTTACAGAAAACAAAAGGGAAAATTCTTCCCCCGGCCCCGCCCCACCCTGACTGAGTTTTGGTCTTGTTGCCCAGGTTAGAGCTCAATGGCGTGATCTCAGCTCACTGCAACCTCCTCATTCTGGGTTCAAGCGATTCTCCTGCCTCAGCCTCCCAAGTAGCTGGGATTACAGGTGCCTGTCACCACACCTGGGTAATTTTTTGTATTTTTAGTAGAGACAGGGTTTCGTTACGTTGGCCAGGCTGGTCTCAAACTCCTGACCTCACATGATCTACCTGCCTCAGCCTCCCAAAGTGCTGGAATTACAGGTGTGAACCATCACACCTGGCCCAAAAGGGCAAATTCTTACAAGAGAGGTGAAAAATTTAGAATATTAAAAAGGAGGCTAGAACTTAAGAGAAATAACAAAAGACCCACCAGCCAACTTCACCTGGAATTAGTCACAGCTGTACTAAAAATCGAGTGAGATGGGACCAGGTGCGGTGGCTCACGCCTGTAATCCCATCACTTTAGGAGGCTGAGGTGGGCAGATTGCCTGAGCTCAGGAGTTCGAAACCAGCCTGGCCAACACGGTGAAACCCGTCTCTACTAAAAATATAAAAATAAGTGGGGTGTGGGGGCACCCACCTGTAGTCCCAGCTACTTGAGAAGCTGAGGTAGGAGAACTGCTGGAGCCCGGGAGGCAGAGGCTGCAGCAAGTCGCGATAGTGCCACTGCACTCCAGCCTCGGCGAGAGAGTGAGACCCTGTCTCTAAAAAAAAAAAACCGCATGCACCCACACACAAACACACCCAGGAGTGCCGGGTGTGCCCTCACCCCACCTTCAGGATTTAGGACACACTCAGGATGCAGAGGTCACAGCACTCTCACTGCAGGGAGAGGCCCTGGGAAGAAGCCAGAACCATTCAAGGTCCCAGCCTCGGGCTCCGCGGCCATTCCCCCCACGTGCTCAGGGGCTCGCTTCCTGAAAGGAGGGGCCCGGAACAGAAAAGCCCCGAGGAGGAAGGGGAGAAACTGCCAGGGCCGCAGCGGCCGAGCTGGGGTGTGTGTTCCCAAGGTCAGACACTGGCACCGGGGGCCACGGCTCAGCGGCCGCGGGTGAAATGGACATCTTGGGGTAAGCCGTGCCCTCCGGCCCCATCTACTGCACACACAAATCACCAAAGGTTTCATGGACGGAGCCACACCCAGGGAAGGCTGTCAAGACACAGAAACAGTAGAAAAAGCACAAACAAATCACTTCCCCCCAGTCCAACAACATTTTTTTTTTTTTAGACAGGGTCTCACTCTGTGGCCCAGGCTGGAGGGCAGTGATGCAATCACGGCTCACTGCAGCCTCGACCTCCTGGGCTCACGCAATCCTTCCACCTCAGCCTCCTGAGTAGCTGCGACTACAGCACAGGCGCCATCATGCTTGGCTAATTTCTTGTAAGGATGGGGTTTCGCCACATTGCCCAGGCTCCCACAGTCATTCTGAACGACCAAGACGCACCAGCCGTACCTGCAGGGCTGCACAGGAACTGGGTGTGTTGGAGTCCCTGCCCTGAAAGAGTGTATACAACGGTCTGAGAGCACCCAGAGGAAACAGCACCCAAGCCCCCCATGTGAAAAGGTGGTCAGAGGGGAGGGTGGTGAGGGAGGCCCGGCATCCCCCTCCAACCGCACCCATGGGCACGGGCCGCTGGCCGCACCCAGCCTGTCCCTCCTGATGCCCACGAAACGTGTCCAGCACTCCATCTGGCCGGCTGCAGGATGCCTACGTGCCCTGCCACCCTTCCTGGAAAGGTCCCAGTACCCCAGGGTTTGGTCAAATCCAACCATTTCTGCTAACAAGTACACTTTTGCATTCGAGAGGGGACGGGGCCAACATTTTGGAACATAAATCACAAACGCTCTGCCTGCACCGTGTTCGGTATTTTAGAAACACTATTTTGTTTGAATTCACAACAGCTGTGTAAGTAGCACCCCCCCGCCCTGTTTTTCAGATGTGGGAAGTGCAGCCTCAGGACGTCTGCGAAAGCCCAGCTCGCAGCTTGTCTGTCTGTGCAGCGCTCAGCCCTGGGCCTCACTTTCGGGGCCAAGACCCCTCGGCCGCAGCTCCTCGCTGAGTACGCGGAATAAAAGGAAGGTGAACACCACGTTCCACATGTAGTCTTTATTACCCACAAACAGTTGGCATCAGTGCTCACACCAACGCGAAAATTCGAAAGGATATTTTAGTGCTCATGAAAACAAAGTTGTAAAAATACTGTTTTTTAGAGCAGCGTAAAGAAAGAGACACACATCCCAAATCCCAGCATCAAGGATGGCTGGCACGTTTCCTTCACTTCACTCAATACTTAGGAAACAATGGGTCCACGCCACTCAGCACGCCTGGACCCCAGCCACGGAGGTGGGAGCCTCTCACACCCTGAACTCACTGCCTCCTCCCCTGGAGAGAAACAGGACACACACCTCACTCACTCTCAGCCGCACGCTGAGCACCAACTATGCACTAAGTGCCAGCACCGGGCCTTGCCCAGGGGCCTCACGTGAGCACGAGACCAGAAGGCAGCTGGCTGGGGGCTGGCTGCAGTGGGTTTTTCGTTTTGTTTTTGTTTTTTTTTTGAGATGGAGTCTTGCTCTGTCGCCCAGGCTGGAGTGCAGTGGTGTGATCTCGGCTCACTGCAAGCTCCGCCTCCCAGGTTCACGCCATTCTCCTGCCTCAGCCTCCCGAGTAGCTGGGACTACAGGCGCACACCACCACGCCTAGCTAATTTTTTGTATTTTCAGTAGAGACGGGATTTCACCGTGTTAGCCAGGATGGTCTCGATCTCCTGACCTCGTGATCCGCCCGCCTCGGCCTCCCAAAGTGCTGGGATTACAGGCGTGAGCCGCCGCGCCCGGCCCCTTTGCTTTTTTTTTTTTTTAAACTCTTAAAGCCGAGTGCCCCCGTCTTGTCGGGAAGTCAGTCAGTCCGGGGGGAGCCCCACACGCAGCAGGGACTGAACCTCTGGCCACATCTCAGCAGGGGCGTCGTCGTTTGGATTCGGCAGGGGACATTTACGTTTTAAACACAACATCTGACGCATCTTTAAAAGTCACACGCCACCAGCATTATCCAGCGAAGGCAACACAAGGTGAGGCCCCCAAGTGCAATCGCCGTCCCCATTTCCCTTGCGTGAAACGAGCCTCAGCACAGAGGCGACAGAGGGGCCGGCAGGGGGCGCCTGAGCCAGTCCCTGGAGCACAAAGACCCCCGGCCCCTGCGCCGAGCCTGCGCAACCCCGGCGGGCTCCCATTCCGCCCAACGACTCCGGGTGAGAAACATTCCAGCAAGCACTGGGCTACTCCCCTGCCCGCCGCGCCGCCCTCACAACCGCCTCCATTCCCTCCTCACTCTAAAGCCAGCTCTCTGTGGAACCGAGAGGCCAGTCCTGGCTGGGACGCCGCCCCACCACCTCCCGGAACAGGGAGGTCAGCAGGCGGCCGAGCAGCAGGGACAGACCCTCAGCCTCATCTCATCCTGGCCCAGGACCTGCAACTCTCAGCCTTCGAAACCACACCAAAGCCAAGCGGCCCCCAGGGCCTGCACTTACGGGACAGCGAGTGGGCCCCTCTGGGCAGGTACTCGAACAGCAGGGAACCGTCATCCCCCAGCACGTCGGCCTTGAGCGACAGCAGGCTGTTCTTACTCATGAGTGCCGCGCGCAGGTTGGCCACCGCGGTGGCCTGGTGCAGGGCGTCGTCCTTCTCCGGGGTGAGGGGAGGGCCCAGATAACTGGCTTCTCCTCCCAGGAGACCCTCCTCGACCTGTGCATAGAGCTCGGCCCTCTCTCCTCGGCTGTCAGAGCTGCTGGCTTCCGTGACGGACAGGTCCGCATCTGGGGACAGAGGGATACACGTCAGAAGACACATGGGTCATTCCCAGACTCTCCAAGTGGGACAGGTGACAAATTTACGACGTAAATGTAGCCTGAGCTACAGAGCAGCATCGAGCCCAGCCCACCCTGGGGGCCAGGCACCTGCCCCAGCAATGCAACAGCCTCGGCCGAGCCCGGCCTTTCATGCCCACCCAGGCCCCATGGCAGTGGTGGAGGATGGCTCAACTCAGAACAATGGGGGTTGCCCTCCCTGGTAACGAGGGTTGCCCTCCCTGGATGAGGGGCTGCAGACCTGGTTCCAGGCCCGGTTCCAGGGCTGGGGGCCTGAGAGTCAGAGGCTCCTGGGGCGGCAGTATTTCCATCTCTCAAAGACAAGGAGAGGCTCAAAATGGATCAATGACGTTAGAACTAAATCTATAAAATTCTTAGAAGAAAATCCGCATGATCTCAGATTTGGCAATAGGTTCTTAAATACAAAACTAAAAGCACAAGCAACAAAATAAATTGGACTCATCAAAATTAAAATGTCTGCACTTCAGGCCGAGTGCGGAGGCTCATGCCTGTAATCCCAGCACTGTGGGAGGCCGAGGCGGGCAGATCACCTGACGTTGGGAGTTCAAGACCAACTTGGTGAAACCCCTCTACTAAAAATACAAAAATTAGACAGGCGTGGTGGTGCATGCCTGTAATCCCAGCTACTCAGTAGGTTGAGGCAGGAGAATCGCTTGAACCCAGGAGGCGGAGGTTGCAATGAGCTGAGATCATGCCACTGCACTCTAGCCTGGGCAAGAGAACAAGACTCTGTCTCAAAAAAAAAAAAAAAAAAAAAATTGCAACCTATATATCTGATAATAAAAAGATTAATACTGTAACTCAATATAAAAATGGACAAAAAATCTTACTACACATTTGTCCAAAGATGACGTATAAATGGCCAAGATGCACATGAAGAGATGCTCAACATCACTCATCACTAGGGAAACGCAAAACACAACACGATTCTACCACACGCCACGATTCCACCACACACCACGATTCCATCACACACCCAATGGGATGGCTGGAAATAAAAAGTCAGGCCAGACACCGTGGCTCACGCCTGTAGTCCCAATATTTTGGGAGGCTAAGATGGGAAGATCTCTTGAGAACAGGTGTTCAAGACCAGCCTGGGCAACACAGCAGGACAAAAAATTAAAACAAAATTGGCTGAGTGTGGTGGCTCGTGCCTGTGGTCCCAGCTACTCAGGAGGCTGAGAGGTGGGAGGAACACTTGAGCCTGGGAGGTTGAGGCTGTGGTGTGCTGTGATCTAGCCACCGTGCTCCAGCTTGGGAGGCAGAGTGAGACCCTATCTCAAAAAAAAAAAAGGTCAGATAATATTGGCAAGGATGGGAAGAAATCAGAACCCTGGAACCTTGCTGGTAAGAGTGCAACACAGTACCCTTCCTGGGGAGCAGGTCGGCAGGTCCTCACAACGTCACGTACAGGAATCACCACGTGGCCCAGCAGTTCCACGTGTAGGCATGCGGATATCCACGAGAAATGAAGACACAAAAGCCCACAGAAAACCTTGTCCAGGACGCACCTAGCACTTTATTCATAACAGGCAAAAGGTGGAACAGTCGACAAGTCGATCGATGGATGAATGGATACACATGACAAGGTCCATTCCCACAGTGGAACATTATGTGGCCATGAAAAGGCTTGAAGAACAGACACAGGCCACCACACAGAGGAGCCTTGAAAACATGCTCAGCGGACGAAGCCAGACACAGAACCACACAGAGGAGCCTTGAAAACTGCTGAGTGAACAAAGCCAGACACAGAAGGCCACACGCCATTTCATTTCCATTAAATATCCAGAACAGGCAAATCAAGAGAGACAGAAAGTAGATTTATGGCTGCAAAAAGGGGCTAGGGAGGGGTCTCAGGTGAGGGCTAAGTGAGGCAGGGTTTCCTTCTGAGCTGAGGAAAACGTTCTGAATGGATTGTGCTGATCCCTGCATGACACTGTGAATATACCAAAAACCCCTGAACTGCAAACTTTAAACGGGTGAATGGTGTGTGAATCATCTCTCAACAAAGCTTCTACTGAACAACCACAACAACAACAGGTGACGACTTGAGTCACAAGTTCAACATATTCCTCCGAGTGTCAGCTCCGGCCAGCCAGGGCTTCATGGAGGAGCCTCCCTCCTGCGGGGCTGTATGCAGGGCCTCAAAACTCCCCAGAACATGCTGAGTGATGAGGACTTGCAGATATTTTCCCACAGCAAGAGAATGGATTTTCCACTGTGGTCCTTGACAGGAATCGGGATCAGAACCACAGAAACACAGTGGCACGAGGCAGGGGGAACTTGGAGCAGAGGCAGAGGTGACGTCTGCAAACACCCCTGGAACAAACACGTACACGTCGCTCACAGACGCCACTCAGGGTGGTGCTGTGAGGCCCAGCAGCTGAAAGCTGGGTGTGGCAGGTGCACAGGGCCCCCACTCAGGCAGCACACGGGGTGAGTCCAGCCTGGCAGGAGCAGGTGGGAGTCTCCGGGGATGGTGACATTCGGACCATCAAGCTACCTATGACTTCTTCTGGGGCCTTTAAAGGATATTTTTCCAAACTCTACTATATTTTTCCAAACTAGACTCCTTTTATATGTTTTGCAAATCCCTCAATGATACATCATATGAATTGTGCATTTCGAGAACTAAATGTACAGGTTATATCCAAACTCACGTTAGGGCTTTGTCTTAGCTTGGGATGCCATGACAGAACACCAGAGGCAGGGCGGCTCAACAACGAAAATTAGTTTCCTCACACTCTGGAGACTGGGAAGTCCGAGGTCAAGGTCCCAGCAGACCTGGTGTCTGGTGAGGCCCCTCCTGACCTGCAGACGGTGGCAGGTGAACCCTCAGGGCCCCTCCCCAGAGTCTGGGAGCAGAGTGGGTGGTGGGTGCTATATTCTCACGAGCGTGTTCAGGGATCAGGGCCTGGCTGTGACTTCATCACTTCCTCCAAGGCCCTCCCCACACGCACCACACGCGGGCTGGGCTCTGACACACGAGTGTGGGGGGTGCACATTCAGCTCATAAGAGGCTTCAAATAAAAATCACCCAATTTTATTTTATTTTATTTATTTATTTTGAGACAGAGTTTTGCTCTTGTCACCCAGGCTGGACTGCAGTGGCCGGATCTCAGCTCACTGCAAGCTCCGCCTCCCGGGTTCACGCCATTCTCCTGCCTCAGCCTCCCGAGTAGCTGGGACTACAGGCGCCCGCCAGGACGCCCGGCTAATTTCTTTCTGTATTTTTAGTAGAGACGGGGTTTCACCATGTCAGCCAGGATGGTCTCGACCTCCTGACCTTGTGATGGGCCTGCCTCGGCCTCCCAAAGTGCTGGGATTACAGGCACTTGCCAACACGCCCAGCTAATTTTTTGTATTTTTAGCAGAGACGGGGTTTCACTACATTGGTCAGGCTGGTCTCAAACTCCCAACCTCAGGTGATCCGCCCGCCTCAGACTCCCAAAGTGCTGGGATTACAGGCACGAGCCACCGCGCCCGGCCAAAATCACCCAATTTTAAATATAAATTATTGTAACAAATTAAGGTGAAAAACACATAAAAGAAATCAGGATAAGCAGAAAGAACTCTCCCATGCTAAAAGTTGGGTTTCGGCCGGGCGCGGTGTCTCACGCCTGTAATCCCAGCACTTTGGGAGTCTGAGGCAGGTGGATCATGAGGTCAGGAGTTCAAGACCAGCCTGACCAACATGGTGAAACTCCGTGTCTACTAAAAAAAAAATACAAAAATTAGCTGGGTGCAGTGGTGGGCACCTGTAATCCCAGCTACTCGGGAGGCTGAGGCAGGAGAATTGCTTGAATCCGGGAGGTGGAGTTTGTAGTGAGCCAAGATTGTGCCACTGCACTCCAGCCTGGGCGACAGAGCAAGACTCTGCGGAAGGAAGGAAGGAAGGGAGGGAGGGAGGAAGGGAGGAAGGGAGGAAGGAGTGAGCCAAAGGCCAAGAGAAAAGATTTGCAAAGCACATACTTGATGAAGGACTTGGAACAAGAACACCTAGGAACTCTCACCGCTCGGTAATAAAAGATGGGCAGAAGATCTGAACAGACACTTCCCCAAAGCAGGGACCCGGATGCGGAGCAGGTGCCCGATACTCACGACTGCGAGCTGAGCCACGACACTCACTCGGCCGGTGCCTCACGGCCGCCACGAGGAAACACGGCAGAAAGACCCGGACAGACACTTGACCAAAAAAGATCTATGAATGGCATCATCAGCCATCAAAGAAATGCAAGTTAAAGACCACAGAGAAGCCGGGCGCGGTGGCTCACGTCTGTCATGCCAGCACTTCGGGAAGCCGAGGTGGGCGGATCACTTGAGATCAGGAGTTCGAGACCAGCCCGGCCAACATGGTGAAACCCCGTCTCTACTAAAAATACAAAAAAATCAGCCAGGTGTGGTTCTGGGTGACTGTAATCCCAGGTACTCGGGAGGCTGAGGCAGGAGAATCACTTGAACCCGGAAGGTGGAGGCTGCAGTGAGCCGAGGTCATGCCATTGCACTCCAGCCTGGGCAACAAGAGTGAGAGACTCCATCTCAAAACAAACAAACAAAAAACCATGAAGAGGAGTCTCAGAATTGAACCACATTGAACCACAATGGTTAACGCTGTTTTGTTTGTTTTGTTTTGTTTTACAGACTGTCTCACAATGAAAAAGGTAGAGACAGGGTTTCACCATGTTGGTCAGGCTGGTTTCTAACTCCAGACCTCAGGTGATCCACCCGCCTCGGCCTCCCAAAGTGCTGGGATTACAGGCGTGAGCCAGCAGGCCAGGCCCTTTTTTCTATTTTTTTGAGGTGTGATATATTACATACCCTAAACTACACAGATTTCAGGTGTACAGTTTGGATAGTTTCTTGTTTTTACTCCTAACACTGTATTGAGAAAATATTCACGCTCAGAGAAAAGTTGAAAAAATGAAATGGTGAAGATGCCTGCTGCCTAGATCCCCCAGTTAACACTTCGCTGCGTTTGCTTTGTTATGTATTTGTCCATCTAATCACTAAAAACTCTTCTTATTTTTCAGTGCATACTAAAAGTATGAAAAATTAGCCAGGCATGGTGGCAGGCGCCTGTAGTCCCAGCTACTTGGGAGGCTGAGGCAGGAGAATGGCGTGAACCCGGGAGGCAGAGCTTGCAGTGAGCCAAGATTGTGCCACTGCACTCCAGCCTGGGCAAAAGGGTGAGACTTCGTCTCAAAAAAAAAAAAAAAAAAAAAAAATTTAGCCAGGCATGGTAGCATGCAGCTGTAGTCCCAGCTACTCGGGAGGCTGAGGCAGGAGAATTGCTTGAACCCAGGAGGCAGAGGTTGTAGTGAGCCGAGATCACGCCACTGCACTCCAGCCTGGGCGACAGAGCGAGACACTCAAAAAAAAAAAAAACAGAAAAGAGGCGTGGCGATTTTCGTCAAAATCCCGGGCTACCGTATGCAAACCCCCAGTGGTGAGCCCATGAGGCCCTGGCAGAGACGCCCAGGCTGCAACCCCCAAGCTGTGGCTTTACCGCCGTGTGGCAGAAGGGACTCTGCAGATCTGCTTCCGTTCAGGATCTCATGACGGTAAGTCCT
Source organism: Rhinopithecus bieti (assembly GCF_001698545.2). Classification (NCBI taxonomy): domain Eukaryota; kingdom Metazoa; phylum Chordata; class Mammalia; order Primates; family Cercopithecidae; genus Rhinopithecus; species Rhinopithecus bieti. The sequence goes on from NW_016807321.1 coordinate 1,956,488, forward strand.
GGAGGAGCCACGTGGGCCTCAACAGACCCGCCAGGTCCCTGTCAGAAGAGAAGGAGGCAGGAGGGTGACAGAAGTGAGGATGGGAAGGGGCAGGAATGATGTGGGGCCATAAGCCAAGGATGCTGTGGCTTCCAGAAGCCGAAAGAGGCCCACGGACTCCCCTGAGCTCCAGGGGATCCAGCCCTGCCAGCTGCTTTGGACTTCAGAGAACCGTGAGACAAAACCTGCATTGCTCTGACACTAAGTCTGGTAATTTATTACAGCAGCCATCAGGAGCCAGCGCACCTCGTAACCTATAAACGCCCCCAGGTGCTTGCCAAAAGCACACACACCCATGAGCTAAAAAGACACCCGCAGGAGAGCCTCACAGCCGTGAGCCCGACACCCAAACACCCACATCTGGACGACAACAGGACAGGCTGCAGCCACGCCCCACGCGCCACGTGCCACGCACCACGCCCATGGGGGGGAGCAGCGCTGCTGCCGGCCTCAGCTGTGAGTCCTTCCCCACCAGGACAAGGAGCAAAGCCAGAGACGCAAGGACACCCTGCCGAGTGGCTGCGTTAAAAGTTCAGTGTGAGCCAGGCAGTGGCTCACACCTGTGATCCCAGCACCATGGGAGGCCCAGGCGGGAGGATCACTGAGCCTAGGAGTTTGAGACTGGCCTGGGAAACATAGTGAGATCTACATCTCTACAAAAAACATTTTTAAAAATCAGCCAGGCGTGGTGGCGCACGCCCACAGTCCCAGCTACTCAGGAGGCTGAGGTGGGAGGACCACCTGAGCCCAGGAGGTCAAGGCTGCCGTGAGCCGAGATCGTACCACTGCACTCCAGCCTGAGCAAGAGAGTGAGACCCTGTCTTTAAAAAACCAAAAAACACAGCCAGGTGCAGTGGCTCATGCCTGTAATCCCAGCAGTTTGGGACGCTGGGGTTCACGAGTTCACGAAATTGAGACCAGCCTGGCCAACGTGGCGAAATCTTGTCTCTACTAAAAATACAAAATATCAGCCGGGCATGGTGGTGAGCGCCTGTAATCCCAGCTACTCAGGAGGCTGAGGTGGGAGAATCGCTTGAACCTGGGAGGCAGAGGTTGCAGTGAGCCGAGATGGCGCCATTGCACTTGAGCCTGGCAACAGAGCGAGACTCCATCTCAAAACAAAAACAAAAAATACTCTGTCCAGTGCCGAGAGCAGAAATTTTTGAAAAATAAAATGAAAACAAAAAACAGCCATGGTGCTGTGAAGGCTGTTATTGTCTCTGTCCTAGTCACCAGCCGCTCCCCTAACAGACTGTAATGTGGTCAGAGCTGATTGCAGGTAATTCTGCTCATACCTGAAAGCAAAAACATCTAGAGAAGGTGCAGCTGAGTTCTCAAGCTTCCCAGGAAAGGACTGAACAGGGGAGTGGATGAAAACAAGCCAAGCCCAGCATCTCCCGAGCGGCTGTGGGATCTGTGGGATCTGTGGGATCGGGGTGTGGAGCAGGACCAAGCCCAGCATCGCATCTCCCGAGCGGCTGTGGGATCGGGGTGTGGAGCCAGATCAAGCCCAGCATCTCCCGAGTGGCTGTGGGATCTGTGGGATCTGTGGGATCGCAGTGTGGAGCCAGATCAAGCCCAGCATCTCCCGAGCTGCCAAGGGATCTGTGGGATCGGGGTGTGGACCCGGACATCCTTCCCACCCCACCCGAATGGCCGTGGGATCTGTGGGATCGGGCTGTGGACCCGGACATCCTTCCCACCCCACCCGAACGGCCGTGGGATCTGTAGGATCGGGGTGTGGACCCGGACATCCTTCCCACCCCACCCGAACGGCCGTGGGATCTGTAGGATCAGGGTCCTTCCCACCCCACTACTGACCAAAGCACATGATGCCATCTTTTGGTTGAAACCCTTCCATCCAAAAAATAAAAAGACCATCTCAAGTGCAGGAAATTTGCTTCAACAGAACCATCGGATCTGCCGTGCTACTGAAACGGACTGTGAAAGGTGTTCTGGAGGCCAGGTGGGGGCACCTCACGTTCTGCCGGGCGCCAGGAGGGCCGAGATGCCACGCACACTCAGGACAGGAGTCCCTGCATGGATGTAACCTCAGAGGTAACTCCCTGCCCTCATGTGATCAGGACGGCTGAGACCGTGGGGGGTCCTCCTCCCCAACCTTCGTGGACAGAAGGGGGGAACACCAGAAGGGGACAGAGCCGTGGCCCCCTCTGCTCGCCAGTTCTTGCTTTATCCCTAGCAAGGAGCTCTGGGGGCTGTAAGGAGCTGCTGTCAGCACAAGGAAGAGAAACTGCCTCACCGGAGGCAGGCCGGCCTGGTCCAAGAAACAGCTGGAAGATCCCCCCTACCCTGACAGCTAGGACCCTCACTCCCTCCCGGAGCAGACAGGAGGCTTGCAGGCAGCACTGCCTACCTGGGAAGCCATCTCCCCCCATCTGGAGCTCCTGCAGTTCTAATGTACGCTTAAAAATCCCAACATGTCAAGCTCCTGCCTCACCAGGGTTCAAGTACACACTTACTTTACAAAACACACAGATTTTACTGTGGCAGCACCGCTTAGGCATGTGTGGGGCCATTTAGTTGGGGCACCTGGGCTGTTCCTTTACCATCTTCTCATGCAGTAGCTACATATCCACTTCATCAAGGCCTCACCAGTCACCTCTCAGGTCCTTACTGCACTCCCTCCGCAGATGAGAAGGAGACGCCAGGGCCTGGGGAGGCATGGGCCTGCCTGCACACATGAATCTGCACATTTTAATGCTATTTCCCACAAGCTCTCATAGAAGTGAACTGCTGTAACTGAGAAATAAATTTCAAGGCATACTGTTTCTTGGAAGCTGTTAAGTGAGAATGCATTTGTCCTCCCTGCCTAGAAAATCACTCTTAAAAACAAACAGGCCCCAGGGTCACCAGGAGCCAGGAGGATGCACAGAGGGGTTGGGGCATCGACATCGAATGATCCATGGTGACCACTTGACGTATGTTCTTAGAAAAGGGACTTTGTGGCCGGGCGCAGTGACTCACGCCTGTGATCCCAGCACTTTGGGAGGCTGAGGCAGGTGGATCATGAGGGTCAAGAGATCAAGACCATCCTGGCCAACATGGTAAAACCCCATCTCTACTAAAAATACAAAAAGTAGCTGGGCATGGTGGCAGGTGCCTGTAGTCCCAGCTACTCAGGAGACTGAGGCAGGAGAATGGTGCGAACCCGGGAGGCAGAGGTTGCAGTGAGCTGAGATCGCACCACTGCACTCCAGCCTGGTAACAGAGTGAGACTCAAAAAAAAAAAAAAAAAAAAGAAAAGAAAGAAAGAAAGAAAGAAAAGGGACTTTGTGGCTGGGCATGGTGGCTCACGCCTGTAATCCCAACACTTTGGGAGGCTGAGGCAGGCGGATCGCCTGAGGTCAGGAGTTCAAGACAAGTCTGGCCAACATGGTGAAACCCCATCTCTACCAAAAATACAAAAATTAGCTGGGCGTGGTCGTGGGAGCCTGTAATCCCAGCTACTTGGAGGCTGAGGCAGGAGAATCGCTTGAACCTGGGAGGCGGAGGCTGCAGTGAGTCGAGATTGTACCACCACACTCCAGCCTGGGTGACAGTGAAGCTGTGTCTCAAGAATAAAAAATTTTAAAAACAGGGCATTTGCTTCTATAAATGGGATGAGAATTAAACATCCTCTTCTCTAACATAGAATAAATCTTTAATGGAAACCAGCTGACCTCCACGGGATCATGATCTACCCCCAAACCCCAAGCTTCCAAATCCCAGCCTGAGGGCTTGGGCGGAGGACGCAGCTCAGGGAGTCACTGGCCGCCACGGCGTGGGCAGAAACATCCTCCGTCCTCGCACAGCTCACAGCCTTGTGTCCTCATCTTAGCAACTCGGAATAATCGAATGGAAGAGTTTCACAGTTGCCTTGGAAACCCAAGAGATTTAAGACTCTAACCAAAGTACACAGCCAGAATCACTTGTTGGAGTCTAAAAACACCTTCTGCTCGACAACTGCATTTAAAGCATTCAGCCCACAGGCTTGAGGAGTGCACTATTTCTCAGTGCCTGGATCGACTCTTACAACATAAAGCCCTCCAGCACGGGCACCTGCCAGCGACTGAAGCACACGCACAGCGAGGTGGCCTGGGACCAGTGGGAGGGGTCTCCCTGTGCTGACGAGGGACCCTGCAGCGCATCTGTAAACATCAGAATACGCCCCCCAAAGCTGGGTCTCTCGCCAGGGACCACTGCCTCCCAGGTTTTCGTTGGAGTTAGTGGAAGATGATAAACAGTCACGAGCAGATGGAAAGGCCACTGGCCCTGGCCTGCTGCCTGTACACTCTCCACATGTACGCAGCACAGAGAGAGATGATTTTCCCAACCAGTAACGTCTGGAGACATTTTCGGTTGTACCAACGGGGAACCCAAAGGCAAGTGCTCCTGGCATCTGTGGGTGGAGGCCAGGGCTGCTGCTAACATCCTGCAGTACCCAGGACAGCCTCACGATGGAGCACAACTCAGCCTCCGGCTGCGTTAAACCAACTGCTGTGTTTTTTGTTTGTTTGGGTTTTTTTTCTTTTTTTTGAGACAGGGTCTCACTCTGTTACCTAGGCTGGAGTGCAGTGGCGCGATCTCGGCTCACTGCAACCTCTGACTCCCTGGTTCAAGCGATTCTCCTGCCTCAGCTTCCTGAGCTGCAGGGACTACAGGCATCCACCACCACGCCCGGCTAATTTTTGTATATTTAGTAGAGATGAGCTTTCACCATGTTAACCAGGATGGTCTCAATCTCCTGACCTTGTGATCCACCTCCCTGGCCTCCCAAAGTGCTGGGATTACAGGCTTGAGCCACCACACCCGGCCTCAGATAACTTTTGTATTAGAGATGGGATTTCACCACTCTGCCCAGGATAGTCGCAAACTCCCAGCCTCAAGGGATCCGCCTGCCTTGGCTCTCAAAGCGCCTCCAAAAGGGATTTTGGGCCTGAGCTACTGCACGTGGCCACCAACTTTCACTGAACATCCCGGTTCTCATAGCTCAGTGCAGGACACACAGCAACAACTGAGATGAGAATGAATAAAAGCTACATTGTGTCAAAGCAGAACAGCATTTACCCACAGGTGGGATAGAGGCATAGAGGCAAGAGAAAAGTACCCTATGACGGACACAGTTTCCCTCTGGGATGATGGAAAAGTCATGATGCACAATTTCATGCGCCACAGAAGGGCATTTCGGTCAGGGACAGACCACAGATAACCACCGTGGTCCCGCAGATTAGAACGCAGCCAGGAAATTCCTGTCACCTGGTGACATCATAGCTGTCACAATGTCCCAGCACAACTTAGAAAACTCAGTTTAGGGTAGGACACACCAAGTGTTTATAAAGTCTGCAGCAGTGCACAGTCCTGTCCTCAGCCTTCATGTTCACTCACCACTCGCACACCCAAGGTAACTTGCAGTCCAGCAAGCTCCGTGCATGGCAGGTGCCCTACCCAGGCACGCCGTTATCTTTTATACCCTATTTTTACAGCACCCTTTCTATGTTTAGACACACAAACACTTCCCATGGTGTCACAGCTGCCTGCAGTGCTCAGCATGGAAACTAACACTCTGGCAGGTTGGTGCTGGGTCTGTAACTGGCTGCACTTTCTAGTTCTGTGACAGGTGCCCCATGGCGCTCCCAGAGCAACAGAATCGCCTAACGATGCATTTCTTGGAACCTATCCCTGTCATCAAGCAACGCATGACTTCACTTAATGCCAGTGAAATGTACATTTGAAAATGGTTAAAATGGTAAGGTTTACACTGTGTCCATTCTACCACAATGATAAAAGTTAACGTATGTCGAGCTGCCTTCACTCCCAGCTCTCAGAGATCTCTCAGTGATGGAGAGGAGGAACCAGGGTCAGGAGAAGGGGCCACACCCACCCTGCCCAGGAAGCCCTCCAGCCAGGGGAGCAGGCAGCGTCTCCCACTGTGCCACCCACACACTCGGCATCTGAGACATTTTTCAGGGCCGCCCACCCTGGGGCTTGCTGTCTTTCGTCCTCCTCTGTCCACTCAGGCCCTCCACGCTCATTTCCTCTGTCCACTCAGGCCCTCCACGCTCATCTCCTCTGTCCACTCATGCCCTCCCACGCTCATTTCCTCTGTCCACTCAGGCCCTCCACGCTCATCTCCTCTGTCCACTCAGGCCCTCCCACGTTCATTTCCAGGCTTCATCCTGGAGGAGCCTCTCCATGGGCAGCACCTGCTAGGATGCCTCCATTCCTCCTGTTTTTAAATTAAGAGACAGGGTTTGGGCCGGGCGCGGTGGCTCACGCCTGTAATCCCAGCACTCTGGGAGGCCGAGACGGGCGGATCACGAGGTCAGGAGATCGAGACCATCCTGGCTAACACGGTGAAACCCCATCTCTGCTAAAAATACAAAAAATTAGCCGGGCGTGGTGGCGGGCGCCTGTAGTCCCAGCTACTCAAGAGGATGAGGCAGGAGAATGGCGTGAACCCGGGAGGCAGAGCTTGCAGTGAGCTGAGATCGCGCCACTGCACTCCAGCCTGGGCGATGAGCAAGACTCCATCTCAAAAAAAAAAAAAAAAAGAGACAGGGTCTGGCTCTGTCGCCCAGGCTGGAGGGTAGCGGCGTGATCACGGCTCACTGCAGCCTGGACCTCCTGGGCTCAAGCCATCCTCCTGCCCCAGCCTTCGGAGTAGCCGAACTACAGGCGCAGGCAACACCACACCCAACTCCAAACACCCTTCCTTGACTTGGGCCACAGCCTGGGGAAAAGAGCAGAGGCTAAATCCCCACAATTATTATTAATATGACATGCCCAGCACCAGGAATAGTGGCCAGTATTCAGCAAACATTTAATATATTACTTACAAATCTGGAAGACACATAAGGGACAGCCATTCAGGTGGTGACATCCAGCTCCAACAAAGCTAAGCTCAGAGCCCCTTTGCAGTAGGTAATAGGCAGGACCCAAGGGGAGACCCTGTATCATGCAGTGTAAGAAAAAAACATCAGCCAGGCACAGTGGCTCACGCCTGCAATCCCAGCACTTTGGGAGGCCATGGAGGGGGCAGATCACCTGAGGTCAGGAGTTCGAGATCAGCCTGACCAACATGGTGAAACCTCGTCTCTACTGAAAATACAAAAATTAGCCTAGCCAGGTGTGGTGGCACATGCCTATAATCCCACCTACTTAGAGGCTGTGGCAGGAGAATCACCTGAATCCGGGAGGCAGAGGTTGCAGTGAGCTGAGATCACACCACTGCACTCCAGCCTGGGCAATAGGGTGAGACTGTCTCCAAAAAAAGAAAAAAGAAAAGAAAAGAGAAAAGAAAAGAAAATCAAGGAAATAAACCCAGTCTGTTGTCTTAAACAGGCAGAACCCACAAGAGGTGTTAGCAAATACAAAATCCACTTGCTGGGAAAGGCTGCTTCGTGGCTGTAACATCTCAGGTCCCCAGGTCAAGGACAAAGCTAAGGCACGAAGGACAAAGTACATTCATATGGTGTTTCCATTCAACATTCACTACACCAACAGTGACCAAAGGCTGAAGTCCCGGGATGAAAAGCCTGGAGCTGAAGGCCAACCTGGCAAGCGGCCAGTTGAATTACCCCAGTCAGGGTTCACGGGAGGGTCCCACAGGCCAGGGGAAGCAGACCCTGCAGGCCACGCCCTCACCAGGGCTGAAGGGTCCCCTCCCGGTATTACCCACCCCCCGGCTCACATCCCTTTGGCTTCGGAGGAGCCCAGCCCAGGCAGCCCCTGTGTGTGGGTGACACCAGGGCTGTGCTGATGAGGACAGATACACTGGGTCTCTGAGGACCCTGGCGATGCCCTGGCCTTTGAGATGCATTGGCTGCATTCCCTGCGGTCACAACAATTCCCTGTAAAAGGAAGTGACCCTAGGAAGCCACCAATGTGAGCCTGGACATGTGTCACTGCATCCCCACAGCGCACAGCCGTGGGGCCTGGACACACGGGGGCAGCGGAGCCCCCGTAACAAGCGAAAGGCTTACTTGAGTCTCGGCTGCTGAACGGCCACCCCGACGTCGGCAGGAAGGACGGCACCGGGGAGCTGGCCCGGCTGTCATCTTCCACCTGCTGTGTGATGTGCCGGACGGTCTGTTTGTTTTTCCGATTCTTCCTTCGGCCCGTGGACTGCCAGGCGTCGACAGCACTCTGCTCCGAGAAGGAGTTCTGCACTGCCCCGTCCTTGGCAGAAGGCAGCTCACTCCCTCCGTACTGAGACGGTGAAACCTGTTCTTCCTTGATGCGCAGAGGCCCGTAGCCCACGTCTCCAGGCCACAGAGACTGTGAAGAAACGTCATCGGGGCCGTCAGCCTTGGGCTCCTGATCCTCTTTGCCGTAGCTGCTCCCTCCGTCATGACAGCTGGCGATGGCTGAGTCTCCAGAAGAATTGGCAGGACTCGTTCGCCGTGCCAGCCATGGGGAGATGCTCCTCCCGGCCATCACCGCCGAAATGAGAGCTTCCGTGCTGCTGCTCGACGACGCGCCGATCTCAAACTCCGCAAGCTCGTCTGAGGCATCCGACTTGATGCTGATGTCCAGCGCAGCCTTGATGAAGTCGTGGCACGCTTGCACGATGTCCGTCATCTGCAGGAAGCTGGCGGCTGACATCACCTCGATGACGTTCCTGCTGGTGAGCGCCAGGTGTGCGGAGTACATGAAGTCAATGATGGCCTTGAAGCCCTGGGCCGTGACGATGTCCAGGTGCGTGACCGTGGCCTGCTCCGACGTCTTCTGCACCTGGCAGTAGAGTGTCTTGAAGTAGCGGCTGCTGCCCAGCAGGACGTTCTTGTGTGCCTTGAAGACCTTGCCCTCCACGACCACACAGACGTCGCACAGGACACCGTGCTGCCTCTGCTCGTTGAGCTCCCGCAGCAGGTGCCGGTAGTGGGACGCGATTTCCATATCTTCCTTTCGGTTGTTCATTTGGAAGCCCTGGTATCACCTCTTTTACAGACTCTGTGGAGGTAAGAACAAGTGTTACCCAAGCTCAGCACAGGCAGAGGCCGTGAGAGGCAGCCCGGGAGATGCTGGGCGGGGGGCGGGAGGAGGGCCATGCGGCACAGAGCATGGCCAGTGGGAGAAGGACCCACTGGAGAGCCCACCCACAGGTGTGCAGTGGGGGGCCTGTGTCTCTGCCTGAAGCAGGGCAGCAAACGCCGGAGGGCACCAGTGTGTCCAGGGTGGGACGTCTGCCATGCGTTTCCATGCTGGAGGCTAATGGGATTCTGAACAGAATCCCACACACAGCAACTTGCATATCCCAGAAACGATGAAAACACCCAGCCATGGCTGAAGCAACTCTCACCCAAACTAAGAGGTCGGTTAAACGGCCCACACTGTGGCCATCCCTCACACTTGAAGAAACAAAGCCCTGCCTCACAGGGTCACGGGAGACGTGGAATCGTTTCTGAATCAGGTGCGCCCTGCCCCAGAGTCTCTCCTGTCTCTCCTTAGACTCAGGGATGTGAGTCCTCAGCCTGTTCTCGTCTGTTGGGACTACTCTAACAAGGGGCCATCGCCTGGGAGGTTTTTTTTTTTTTTTTTTTTTGTGAGACGGAGTCTCGCTCTGTCGCCCAGGCTGGAGTGCAGTGGCTGGATCTCAGCTCACTGCAAGCTCCGCCTCCCGGGTTCACGCCATTCTCCTGCCTCAGCCTCCTGAGTAGCTGGGACTACAGGCACCTGCCACATCGCCCGGCTAGTTTTTTGTATTTTTTTAGTAGAGACGGGGTTTCACCGTGTTAGCCAGGATAGTCTCGATCTCCTGACCTCGTGATCCGCCCATCTCGGCCTCCCAAAGTGCTGGGATTACAGGCTTGAGCCACCGCACCCGGCCTTGAAGAAAAATTCTTAAAAAAGAATAAAACTTCCTACACAAAAACCCCACAGAATAAGGATTTAAAGCATTCATAGCCTTAGTCCTGAACGTTTCCAAAACTCTGAGCTCAAACCAGCTCAAGTATTCCGGAAGAGGGAGGCTTCCTGGCTTAGGGCTGGGTCGCTGCCCAGCACCAGGACAGGGCTAGAGGGAGCTCAGGCCCTGAGGATGCCAGCACCCCGGACGTCTGAGACATGACTACGGTCTCTGGGTACCCCTCATCAGAAGAAAGCCCTGCCTCACAGGGTCACGGGAGACGTGGAATCGTTTCTGAATCAGGTGCGCCCTGCCCCAGAGTCTCTCCTGTCTCTCCTTAGACTCAGGGATGTGAGTCCTCAGCCTGTTCTCGTCTGTTGGGACCACTCTAACAAGGGGCCATCGCCTGGGAGGTTTAAACAACAGAAATTTATTCTCAGGTCCAGAATCAGGATGTCAGCCGAGCTGGGAGTGCCTGTTCCAGCCCCTCCCCAAGCCGGCATTCTGTGAGGACGCATCGCACGAGCTCTGCCTCCGTCTCAACACGGCTTCTCCCGGGGTGCACGTCTGTGTCCAAATGTCACCTTTTCACAAGGATGCTGGTCGTCCGGGAGTAGGGTTCAGCCCCATGTTCTCGTCTTAATCACATCCACAGTGACCCTGTTTCCAAAAAGGTCACATTCTGAGGTCCTAGGGGGCTAGAACTTCCACAGACGAATCATAAGGGGACACGCTCACCCCACAGCCCTGCCTGGGAAGGAAACAAGTGGTTGAGTCCCTCCTGTTACAAACTCAACTTTCCAGCTGATGAGTCAAGCAGGACTCACCTGAAACGCTAAATGTGTTTAATAGGAGAAAACTAAGCAAACGCTGGAATATTCCATGTCCTTCCTGCAAGGAGCCCCCACACGCAGCTCTCATGGGGGACCGGGCCGGTCAAAAGTTCTGAAATGCATTATTATTCAACCAGGGCAGCTTAAAATCAGTTATGTACTCAGAGATTTTATAGTTAAAAAAACAATAAAATTTTCATGTGGGAAAAAAGTTATCTGTTCACTAAAAGGAAAAAAGTAACAATCTTTTGCAGTGGCATGATCTCGGCTCACGGCAGCCTCCAACTCCTGGGCTCAAGCAATCCTCTTGCCTCAGCCACTCGAGTAGCTGGGACCACAGGCACACACCCCAATGCCTGGCTAACTTTTTCATTTCTTGTAGTGACAGGAGTCTTGCTTTATTGCCCAGGCTGGTCTCAAACTCTTGGGCTCAAGCGATTTTCCCACCTCAGCCTCCCAAAGCACTGGAATTACAGGCGTGAACCACCACACCCTGACAAAATTGATAATCTTCAAAAGACATGAGTCGGCTATATGGAAGTATTAAGAATACACATAATCTCTCTAAGTCCAGAACAGGGAAGTTCTGGGAGAATACCTGAATTTACATTTCAAATTTGATAATCCCTCAGCATCAGAAATCTGCTCATGGGGCCACATCAACCCCACTGTAGTAGAAGAGCAGCTGCAAACCCCAAAACAGAAGCACCCGGGGCCACTCAGGGCCTTGAGCTTGCAACCTGTATTCTGTGTGGGACGTATCTGCCCCGGCCTGGAGGAGTCTACCATCTAATGGACACACCTGGCCACAAGACACACCCTTGTTCACAGGGCACACCTGTGGGCAGACAGGCGCACTCACGGGACACACCCGTTCACAGGGCACAGCTGTGGACAGAGGCGCACTCATGGGACAGACCCCTGTTCACAGGACACACCTGTGGGCCGACAGCTGCTTCCACAGAACACACACCTGTTTGCTGGGCACACCTGTGGCTGCTGCACAGGCTCACAGGCACTTGGTACATCTCAGGTCCCCGTGTGGCAACCCCCGTGTGTGAGGTGCCCCTTCAGAGAGGAGCTCCCGATCCACACTGGGGCACAGGTGTCAAGTCTCCAAAGAGTGGGTGCCGTGGGCTGCAGGGTCCAAGGGGCGTCTGCAGCTGCACTGATGTCAGGCTGCCCAACAGTTACCCTAGACCCTCAGAGGGACGCCGCCTCTGCTGTCTCCTCCAAAGGCTGCCTCAGTTTTTTCTGAGGCTTCTTGGTATTTGCTTTACTTATACGTCATGAATCTCAAGATCCTTCCCTTCAAAGAGAATCGTTTATGAAACGGGCATCAGCATAACCACTCTGGTGACCACAACAACCTGAAGTCATGCTCCAAACTCACAAGCTGCATCACCGTGCAGGTGCTAGGGGCACAAAGCCATGCATGGCTCCGCCCCAACCACGGATAACCAGGTACACAGGCCGCTGGGCAGTTACACCGGGCAGGCTCCGCCCCAGGTGCACAGGCTGCTGGGCAGTTACACCATGCAGGCTCCACCCCAGGTGCACGGGACGCTGGGCAGTGACGCTGGGCAGTGACACAGGGCAGGCTCCGCCCCAGGTGCACAGGACACTGCCCACGGTTACATTGTGCAGGCAGTGAGGGGGGCTGCATGGGGCCTGTCCTGCCAGGCAGGCAATGCACCAGCACGCTGTGCTTTTGGGGGCCATTTCAAATCCCAACAGCCACCAGGAGACAGGGAGGTGTTCTCCACAGTGCACGCTAAGGAACTGAGGGCCTCAAAACCAGCACAGCCAGGAGGGATTCAACGGCAAGCCTGTGCTTCCAGCTCCAAAGCCTGGGTGCTCCCACCCATCGTGCCATCCTGTGCTGGCACGAGGTCTGCCAACCCTCCCTGGGTCCAGGGAGCAAGGTCATGCACCTGTCTCCAGCAGAACGANTCCCAAAGTGCTGGGATTACAGGCTTGAGCCACCGCACCCGGCCTTGAAGAAAATTCTTAAAAAAGAATAAAACTTCCTACACAAAACCCCACAGAATAAGGATTTAAAGCATTCATAGCCTTAGTCCTGAACGTTTCCAAAACTCTGAGCTCAAACCAGCTCAAGTATTCCGGAAGAGGGAGGCTTCCTGGCTTAGGGCTGGGTCGCTGCCCAGCACCAGGACAGGGCTAGAGGGAGCTCAGGCCCTGAGGATGCCAGCACCCCGGACGTCTGAGACATGACTACGGTCTCTGGGTACCCCTCATCAGAAGAAAGCCCTGCCTCACAGGGTCACGGGAGACGTGGAATCGTTTCTGAATCAGGTGCGCCCTGCCCCAGAGTCTCTCCTGTCTCTCCTTAGACTCAGGGATGTGAGTCCTCAGCCTGTTCTCGTCTGTTGGGACCACTCTAACAAGGGGCCATCGCCTGGGAGGTTTAAACAACAGAAATTTATTCTCAGGTCCAGAATCAGGATGTCAGCCGAGCTGGGAGTGCCTGTTCCAGCCCCTCCCCAAGCCGGCATTCTGTGAGGACGCATCGCACGAGCTCTGCCTCCGTCTCAACACGGCTTCTCCCGGGGTGCACGTCTGTGTCCAAATGTCACCTTTTCACAAGGATGCTGGTCGTCCGGGAGTAGGGTTCAGCCCCATGTTCTCGTCTTAATCACATCCACAGTGACCCTGTTTCCAAAAGGTCACATTCTGAGGTCCTAGGGGCTAGAACTTCCACAGACGAATCATAAGGGGACACGCTCACCCCACAGCCCTGCCTGGGAAGGAAACAAGTGGTTGAGTCCCTCCTGTTACAAACTCAACTTTCCAGCTGATGAGTCAAGCAGGACTCACCTGAAACGCTAAATGTGTTTAATAGGAGAAAACTAAGCAAACGCTGGAATATTCCATGTCCTTCCTGCAAGGAGCCCCACACGCAGCTCTCATGGGGACCGGGCCGGTCAAAAGTTCTGAAATGCATTATTATTCAACCAGGGCAGCTTAAAATCAGTTATGTACTCAGAGATTTTATAGTTAAAAAAACAATAAAATTTTCATGTGGGAAAAAAGTTATCTGTTCACTAAAAGGAAAAAAGTAACAATCTTTTGCAGTGGCATGATCTCGGCTCACGGCAGCCTCCAACTCCTGGGCTCAAGCAATCCTCTTGCCTCAGCCACTCGAGTAGCTGGGACCACAGGCACACACCCCAATGCCTGGCTAACTTTTCATTTCTTGTAGTGACAGGAGTCTTGCTTTATTGCCCAGGCTGGTCTCAAACTCTTGGGCTCAAGCGATTTTCCCACCTCAGCCTCCCAAAGCACTGGAATTACAGGCGTGAACCACCACACCCTGACAAAATTGATAATCTTCAAAAGACATGAGTCGGCTATATGGAAGTATTAAGAATACACATAATCTCTCTAAGTCCAGAACAGGGAAGTTCTGGGAGAATACCTGAATTTACATTTCAAATTTGATAATCCCTCAGCATCAGAAATCTGCTCATGGGGCCACATCAACCCCACTGTAGTAGAAGAGCAGCTGCAAACCCCAAAACAGAAGCACCCGGGGCCACTCAGGGCCTTGAGCTTGCAACCTGTATTCTGTGTGGGACGTATCTGCCCCGGCCTGGAGGAGTCTACCATCTAATGGACACACCTGGCCACAAGACACACCCTTGTTCACAGGGCACACCTGTGGGCAGACAGGCGCACTCACGGGACACACCCGTTCACAGGGCACAGCTGTGGACAGAGGCGCACTCATGGGACAGACCCCTGTTCACAGGACACACCTGTGGGCCGACAGCTGCTTCCACAGAACACACACCTGTTTGCTGGGCACACCTGTGGCTGCTGCACAGGCTCACAGGCACTTGGTACATCTCAGGTCCCCGTGTGGCAACCCCGTGTGTGAGGTGCCCCTTCAGAGAGGAGCTCCCGATCCACACTGGGGCACAGGTGTCAAGTCTCCAAAGAGTGGGTGCCGTGGGCTGCAGGGTCCAAGGGGCGTCTGCAGCTGCACTGATGTCAGGCTGCCCAACAGTTACCCTAGACCCTCAGAGGGACGCCGCCTCTGCTGTCTCCTCCAAAGGCTGCCTCAGTTTTTTCTGAGGCTTCTTGGTATTTGCTTTACTTATACGTCATGAATCTCAAGATCCTTCCCTTCAAAGAGAATCGTTTATGAAACGGGCATCAGCATAACCACTCTGGTGACCACAACAACCTGAAGTCATGCTCCAAACTCACAAGCTGCATCACCGTGCAGGTGCTAGGGGCACAAAGCCATGCATGGCTCCGCCCCAACCACGGATAACCAGGTACACAGGCCGCTGGGCAGTTACACCGGGCAGGCTCCGCCCCAGGTGCACAGGCTGCTGGGCAGTTACACCATGCAGGCTCCACCCCAGGTGCACGGGACGCTGGGCAGTGACGCTGGGCAGTGACACAGGGCAGGCTCCGCCCCAGGTGCACAGGACACTGCCCACGGTTACATTGTGCAGGCAGTGAGGGGGGCTGCATGGGGCCTGTCCTGCCAGGCAGGCAATGCACCAGCACGCTGTGCTTTTGGGGCCATTTCAAATCCCAACAGCCACCAGGAGACAGGGAGGTGTTCTCCACAGTGCACGCTAAGGAACTGAGGGCCTCAAAACCAGCACAGCCAGGAGGGATTCAACGGCAAGCCTGTGCTTCCAGCTCCAAAGCCTGGGTGCTCCCACCCATCGTGCCATCCTGTGCTGGCACGAGGTCTGCCAACCCTCCCTGGGTCCAGGGAGCAAGGTCATGCACCTGTCTCCAGCAGAACGACCACCGGCAAACAGGCTCCGCCAAACGGAGCTTCTAGCCTCCTCCTCCCTGGGTCAGCTGGAACGGAGGAAGAGGGACCTTCCCAGCCTCTAGGGCCATCTTGGAAGTGGTGGTGCCCATCCCAAATCCTCTCTCCAACAGACTCCAGAAGGTGACGAGTGTCCGTCATGAGCCTCTGAGAACTGTGAACAGGCACGCTGCTGTTGAGGACACACGCTTCCCACTCACTCCAGACCTCTCGTGAGGACGAATGTGCCCTGGTCACAGCCTGGATAGATCCCGTTTCGCAGGACGCAGAGCCAGGAAATCTGAAGACCACGATGCACACACTCCATTTGCTGCACTGTGTGTTCAAAGTATTAATTTAGGGCACAGAGTGGGGTTATTTTTCCCTGTGTCCCTAAGGAGCTTTGCTGGGAAGGCTGTTTGTTCTAATAAAAATGTAAAACAGCAGGTGTGATTCAGGCGGTAGCATGAGACGAGGAAGGCGGGACGCTTTGGGTGCCCCCTGCTGGCAGCGCCTGGCACGCGGCATCCCAGGCCTCCGGCTCCTCCCCCAGGGCCTGTCCCTGGGTCCAATTCCAAATAACTCAGCCGGCATGAACCACCCTCTCAAACATCAACTCACACAGTTTTACCACATTCACACTTGATCTCTCTGTTTTGCCTCTGACTTGAAACCTGCATTTCCATTAGGCTCCATTTAAATCTTTCATTTAAAATTTTGCTTAAGGCCCAGTGTGGTGGCTCACACCTGTCATCCTGGCACTTTGGGAGGCCGAGGCGGGCGGATCACCTGAGGTCAGGAGTTCGAGACCAGCCTGGCCAACATGGTGAAATCCCATCTCTACTAAAATACAAAAATTAGCAGGACATGGTGGCAGGCGCCTGTAATCCCAGCTACTCAGAAGGCTGAGGCAGGAGAATCACTTGAACCCGGGAGGCGGAGGTTGCAGTGAGCCGAGATCGTACCATTGCACTCCAGCCTGGGCAACAAGAGTGAGTCTCAATAATTAAAAAAAAAAAAAAAGGAAAATAAAATTTTGGCCGGGCGCGGTGGCTCAAGCCTGTAATCCCAGCACTTTGGGAGGCCGAGACGGGCAGATCACGAG
>NW_016807321.1:1974421-1983122 GCF_001698545.2 Rhinopithecus bieti
AAAAAAAAAAAAAAAAAAAAAAGAACTGTTCTACATAATTATTTTGGTGAAACTGTTTTGTTTTCAGACAAGGTGTCACTCAGTCACCCAGGCTGGAGTGCAGTGGCATGATCAGGGCTCACTGCAGCCTCCACCTCCCAGGCTCAAGCAACTCTCCCACCTCAGCCTCCTGAGTAGCTGGGACCACAGGTGCACACCACCACACTCAGCTAATTTTTTTTTTTTTTTAAACTTCTCAGAGACAGGGTTTCACCATGTTGCCCAGGCTGGTCTCAAACTGCGGGACTCAAGCCATCCACCAGCCTCGGCCTTCCAAAGTTCTGCAACTACAGGCATGAGCCACCACGTGTGGCCTGGTGAAACTAATTTTTTTTTTGCTTTTAGATGGCGTCTTACTGTTGCCCAGGCTAGAGTGCAGTGGTGCGATCTCGGCTCACAGCAACCTCCACCTCCTGGGTTCAAGTGATTCTTGTGCCTCTGCCTCCCGGGGAAGCTGGGATTACAGGTGTGCGCCACCACACCCTGCTAATTTTGGTAATTTTAGTAGGGACAGGGTTTCGCCATGTTGGCCAGTCTGGTCTCGAACTCCTGGCCTCAGGTGATCCTCCCACCTCAGCCGCCCAAAGTGCTGGGATTACAGGTGCGAGCCACCGTGTGGCCTGGTGAAACTAATTTTTTAATGGGAAAACGTTTTGAACAGACACATCACAAAGAAGAAACATCAGCAGCCAGACACGGACAGAGGCTTCCCCAGCTGTCGGGGAAGTATGCCCGGAACCACAGTGAGCTCCCGGATGAGACTGGCCGGGACTAAGAGGCAGGACCACACCATGTGTCCTCGAGGACGGGAGCACCTGGAGCCTGCTCAGCTGCTGGGGGCACATGGAATGGTGCAGCCGCTGTGGAAAACAGTTCAGCAAAGCTGAACAGCACAGGACCCGACAACTCTGGCACCCGCCAGAGAAGCAAAACCACCTGTCCAGAAAGACTCGTGCACGAACGTTCACACGAGCTTCCCTCAGAAAAGCCAAGGTTTGGGAACAACCCAAATGTGCAAACGTGCATCAACAGGTGAGCAGGTAAACACAGGGATGCTTCCAAACCGCAGAGGCAGCTCAGGCACAAGAAGGGTTCCGTCCCAGCCTCGCGCCCTGGGGCACCTCCCTGCTCAGCCTTCCGTCCCCCCATACAGGTCACGTCCACGCCACACGGATTATCCCGCAACTATTATGCTCAGTAAGAGAAGACAGTCACCAAGGCGGGTGTGCGATTCCCTTTATAGAAAACTCTACACAGAAGTGAGTCCACAGTGGCAGACGGCCGGCCGGGGACTGCCTGGGCTCGGTGGTGGGGAGAGGCTGCGGGAAGCTCCTGGGATGATGGGGAGGGCCTGTGTATCCAAAACCACTAGCAGTGCCACCCAAGAGTTCGAGCTCATCAAATTATACTTGTTAAACAAGTGCCGTTTGTTGCATGTAAATTATGCCTCAGTAAAGGATTAGAAGCTTAGTTTTGTAAAAATATTCTTCCTCAGCTATAATCCTGTGCTCATCCATCCAAGGACCTCACTGCCATTTGTTACAGTTTGAACACCCCGCCCCCGCCCCCCAAATTCATGTTGAAGTCCTAACCCCTCATACTTCAGAATTCTATCTTATTTGGAAATAGGTCGTTGCAGATGCAATTAGTTAAATTAAGATGAGGTCGCTGGGGCTGGACACAGTGGCTCACACCTGTAATCCCAGCACTTTGGGAGGCCGAGGTGGGTGGGTTGCTTGAGGCCAGGAGTTCGAGACCAGCCTGGCCAACATGGTGAAACTTCGTCTCTGCTAAAAATACAAATATTAGCCAGACACGGTGGCACACGTCTGTAATCCCAGCTACTCAGGAGCTGGGATTCCTGCTGAGGCAGGAAAATCACTTGAACCAGGAGGCGGAGGCTTCAGTGAGCCGAGATCGCGCCCCCCCCCCCAGCCTGGGGACTAGAGTGAGCCCCTGTCTCAAAAAAAAAAAAAAAAAAAAATGAGGTTACTGAGGCCACTAATCCAGTATGATGGGTACCCTTAAAAGGGGGAGAAATTTGGACACAGGCTGGCGGGAAGCGGCAGCAGCGGAAGCCCCGCCAGAGGCTGGAAAGCCTGGAAAAGACCCCCCCAGCACCCTCCCAGGAACCACGGCTGACGCCCGAACCTCAGACCCCCAGCACCCTCCCAGGAACCACGGCTGACGCCCGAACCTCAGACCCCCAGCACCCTCCCAGGAACCATGGCTGACGCCCGAACCTCAGACCCCCAGCACCCTCCCAGGAACTGCAGCGGGACGACGCCTGAACCTCAGACCTCCAGCCTCCGGGACTGGGGGAAATAAATGTCTGTTGTTTAAGATGTTCCCTTTGTGGCCCTTTGACATGGCAGCCCCAGGTCACTGACACCCCGTTCCTACCACCAAAGAGCGCGATACCACAGACGCCAACAGGAGGAAACACGTTTGTTTACGGGCAGCTCTGCCCACTCTCACCAAGAAACCCCCCAACCCACTCCCCCAGGGCACCATCCCCCAGGGCACCATCCCGGCAGGAACCAGGGTGGGCACCATCTCCCAAGGCGCCATCCCGGCAGGAACCAGGCATGGGCACCATTCCCCAGGGCGCCTCGCCAGCAGGGACCAGGCACCACCCCTCACACCAAGGCGTTCATGGTTTACCTTCTTCTGAAAAAATCAAGGTTAGGACATGAATTCTGTGGAACTTACACAAATGAAATTTCACGTATGTTATATTATCATTGTTCGTGGTTGCATTTCAAATTTTTTTTTTTTTTTTTTTTTTTTTGAGACAGTGGCCGGATCTCAGCTCACTGCAAGCTCCGCCTCCCGGGTTTACGCCATTCTCCTGCCTCAGCCTCCCAAGTAGCTGGGACTACAGGTGCCTGTCACCTCACCCAGCTAGTTTTGTATTTTTAGTAGAGACGGGGTTTCACCATGTTAGCCAGGATGGTCTCGATCTCCTGACCTCGTGATCCGCCCGTCTCGGCCTCCCAAAGTGCTGGGATTACAGGCTTGAGCCACCACGCCCGGCCTGCATTTCAAAATTTTTAAGTGAGCTCCTGACTAGAAAACTCTCCAAGACACATTAGCAGAGGCGTCTTTCGACAGCGAGACAGGTGGTCCTGTCCATGTCATCTCCAGACCGTCCACGTCATCTCCAGACTGTCCACGTCATCTCCAGCGAGCAAGTGGGAGCTGGCATTGAGATTTTCCACAGGGCAGCCCCCATGTGACCATGTGAAGATGCAAAGCCATGTCTGGCGACCCCGGGCTGCCCAGGTCTCCGTCAGCGGCCCTGCCAGCCCTACCCCTCCCTGCCCACTGGCCCCTTTTAGTTCCTTCACCTCCAACCCAGCTCCAATGCCCAGGCCGCCGCCTCCGCCTTCCCGAACCTGACAACCGTCACTTCCTTCTTTTTGTTTTTGTAATGGGGTCTCACTCTGTCTCCCAGGCTGGAGTGCAGCAGAGCAATCTCGGCTCACGGCAGCCTCAACCTCCCAGGCTCAAGGGATCCTCCCACCTCAGCCTCCCGAGCAGCTGGGACCACAGGCGCATGCCACACGGGCTAATTTTTTTGTTTTGTAGAGACAGGGTTCCCTCGCATGGCCCAGGCTGGTCTTGAATTCCCAGACTCAAACGCACCTGCTGCCCTGGCCTCTCAAAGCTCTGGGATGACAGGCATGAGCCACTGCACCAACATGACGTCACTTCCTTCTGCCGGGCGTCCCCAGAGCACAGCACACTTCCCCTTTCCAAACACCCCTCACTGCCCCGTGCTGCCGTCTCAGCCACCAGGGTCTTGGTGGGCCGTGGGGTCCCTGAATGGACAGGCTTCCACTCCCACCTCAGCAGCTCCAGGCCTCAGCATCCCTCCAGCTTCAGCCAGGTGCCCACCAGTCATACACAGGGGAAGCCTAGAGCAGTGCCTGGCTCGGGCCATGTGTGAGGGTGGCAGGGGTGCCCGAGATGGACACGAGGTGTTCTGGGCACCCAGGAGGGGGCGGGGGCAGCTGAGCTCCTAGTCGCTCATTTGGGTTGTGGAGGGGACGTACAGCAACACACTGGAACAGGTCAGATCTGTAAAGGCGAATGCTGCCATGAATCACAACAGCGGTCTTGAGCCCTCTCAGCTGATGGACACAGCCTCCTCCTCCTCCAGGAAGCCCTCCCGGGTGTTACTGTTCTTACACTGACAGCACACACCTCACCTCGCTGCCTGACACTGCCCTGCCCTCCTCTCAGCC
The DNA here is from genome assembly GCF_001698545.2 of Rhinopithecus bieti. NCBI lineage: Eukaryota > Metazoa > Chordata > Mammalia > Primates > Cercopithecidae > Rhinopithecus > Rhinopithecus bieti. The sequence continues at coordinate 1,978,711 of NW_016807321.1, forward strand.
CAGGGACCACATCTCAATGCTGGACAGGCCCAACACATACACTTGAGGTCAACAAAACCACAGTACCAGGCCGGGCACGGTGGCTCACGCCTGTAATCCCAGCACTTTGGGAGGCCAAGGCAGGTGGATCACCAGGTCAAGAGATCAAGACCAGCCTGGCCAACATGGTGAAACCCCATCTCTACCAAAATTACAAAAATTAGCCATGCGTGGTGGGGGGCGCCTGTAATCCCAGCTACTCAGGAGGCTGAGGCAGGAGAATCGCTATAACCTGGGAGGCGGAGGTTGCAGTGAGCTGAGGTGGCACCATTGCACTCCAGCCTGGGCAACAGAGTGAGACTCTGTTTCAAAAAAACAACAACAAAAACAACTACACGATTTTTTNCCCTCCTCTCAGCCCAGGGACACATCTCAATGCTGGACAGGCCCAACACATACACTTGAGGTCAACAAAACCATAGTACCAGGCCGGGCACGGTGGCTCACGCCTGTAATCCCAGCACTTTGGGAGGCCAAGGCAGGTGGATCACCAGGTCAAGAGATCAAGACCAGCCTGGCCAACATGGTGAAACCCCATCTCTACCAAAATTACAAAATTAGCCATGCGTGGTGGGGGGCGCCTGTAATCCCAGCTACTCAGGAGGCTGAGGCAGGAGAATCGCTATAACCTGGGAGGCGGAGGTTGCAGTGAGCTGAGGTGGCACCATTGCACTCCAGCCTGGGCAACAGAGTGAGACTCTGTTTCAAAAAAACAACAACAAAAACAACTACACGATTTTTTTTTTCCTCAGAAGGAGTCTTGCGCTGTTGCCAGGCTGGAGTGCACTGGCATGACCTCAGCTCACTGCAACCTCCACCTCCTGGGTTCAATCAATTCTCCTGCCTCAGCCTCCCGAATGGCTAACATTACAGGTACACACCACCATGTCCGGCTAATTTTTGTGTTTTTAGTAGAAACGGGGTTTCACCATGTTGGCCAGGATGGTCTCAATCTCTTGACCTCGTGACCCACCCGCCTCGGCCTCCCAAAGTGCTGGGATTACAGGCATGAGCCACCGTGCCCAGCCTATGGTACCTTTTGAACATTAAATCTGCAATACTGATTTACAGTATTTCAAAAATGTCTCGTACTAAGTGCTGATAGAAGGTAAAATGAGGCCGGGCGTGGTGGCTCAAGCCTGTAATCCCAGCACTTTGGGAGGCCGAGACGGGCGGATCACGAGGTCAGGAGATCGAGACCATCCTGGCTAACACGGTGAAACCCCGTCTCTACTAAAAAAATACAAAAAAAACTAGCCGGACGAGGTGGCAGGCGCCTGTAGTCCCAGCTACTCCGGAGGCTGAGGCAGGAGAATGGCGTAAACCTGGGAGGCGGAGCTTGCAGTGAGCTGAGATCCGGCCACTGCACTCCAGCCTGGGCGACAGAGCAAGACTTCGTCTCAAAAAAAAAAAAAAAAAAGAAGGTAAAATGAAACAGCAGCCGGGCAGGGTGGCTCACACCTCTAATCGCAGCACCCTAAAAGCCTGAGGTGGCAGGATCACTTGAGCCCAGGAGTTGAAGGCTGCAATCAGTGAGCTCCGATTGCACCACTGCGCTCCAGCCTGAGCGACAGAGCGAGACCCCATCTCTAAAGAAAACAAAAAAAAGACACAGGGAGGAAAGAAGGTCATGTGACCACAGGCAGAGACTGGAGTGACGAAGTCATAAGCCAAAGGATGTCTGGAGTCACCAGGAGCTGGAAGAGGCAGGAAGGACCCTGCCTGGAGTCTCCAGAGGGAGCGTGGCCCTGAGACGCCCCGAGTTCCAGCGCGGGACTCCGGAACTGAGAGGAGAAGCCTCTGCTGCTGTGAGCTGCCCAGCAGGTGGTACTTTTCACAGCAGCCCCAGGAAACTAATACACAAAGTCATGCATCAACTTTTTTTTTTTCCTTTTATTTTGAGACAGAGTCTTGCTCTGTCGCCCAGGTTGGAGGGCAGTGGCGCGATCTCGGCTCACTGCAACCTTCAGCTCACTGCAACCTCTGCCTCCCGAGCTCAAGCGATTCTCGTGCCTCAGCCTCCCAAGTAGCTGGGATTATAGGCGTACGCCACCACACCCGGCTAATATTTTTTTATTTTTAGTAGAGACAGGGTTTCACCATGTTGGCCAAGTTGGTCTCGAACTCCAGACCTCAGTGCTCCACCCGCCCCTGCCTCCCAAAGTGCTGAGATTACAAACATGAGCCACCATGCCTGGCCCCAACTTTAAAAAATATTGTAATTTTCTTACAAAGCTAATCAGCTGGCAGAGGAAGGTGGCTCACGCCTGTAATCCCAGCCTTTTGGGAGGCCAAGGCAATCACCTGAGGTCAGGAGTTCGAGACCAGTCTGGCCAACATAGTGAAACCCTGTCTCTACTAAAAATAAAAATTAAAAAATAGCCTGGCGTGGTGGCGGGCACCTGGAATCCCAGCTACTCAGGAAGCTGATGCAGGAAAATCGCTCAAACTCGAGAGGCGGAGGTTGCAGTGAACCGAGAACATGCCACTGAACTCCAGCCCGGGCAACAAGAGTGAAACTTCATCTCAACAACAACAAAAAAAGCAAGCAAGCTAATCAGCTTAACAAGGCAAGAAAACTATTTGTGTACATTTTAAATGACATACACTGTGACCTGAAATGGTAACTTCAAAAAAAAAAAAAAAATAGAACTTAAATAAGAAGTTGTAATACCTGCTAAGAATAAAGGCAACGCTATGCTCTCAAGGAATATGATAGAATCTTTTTGTTTTCTTGAGATGGAGTCTCACTCTGTCACCCAGGCTGGAGGACAGTGGTGCGACCTTGGCTCACTAAAACCTCCGCCTCCCCGGTTCACGCCATTCTCCTGCCTCAAGCCTCTCGAGTAGCTGGGACTACAGGTGCCCGCCATCACACTCGGACAATTTTTTGTATTTTTAGCAGAGACGGGGTTTCACTGTGTTAGCCAAGATGGTCTCGATCTCCTGACCTCGTGATCCGCCCACCTTGGCCTCCCAAAGTGCTGGGATTACAGGCGTGAGCCACCGCGCCCGTTGGGATTGGTGTTAATTCTTCTTAAAATGTTTGATAGAATTCAACAGTGAAGTGACAATCATATATATACAGAGAGAGACTTTTGTTGGAAGTTTATTGACTACTGATTCAATTTATTCATTGAAATTGACTTTTCTTTTTGGAAGCTAAAAAGTACAATAACTGGGCCAGGAGCAGTGGCTCATGCCTGTAATCCCAGCACTTTGGGAGGCCGAGGCAGGTGGATCACGATGTCAGGAGATGGAGACCATCCTGGCCAACATGGTGAAACCCCATCACTACTAAAAATACAAAAACTTAGCCGGGCACAGTGGCAGGTGCCTGTAGTCCCAGCTACTCGGGTGGCTGAGGCAGGAGAATGGCCTGAACCCAGGAGGCGGAGCTTGCAGTGAGCCGAAATAGCGCCACTGCCCTCCAGTTTGGGTGACAGAGTGAGACTCTGTCTCAAAAAAAAAAAAAAAGTACAATAACTGTAGTGAAAGTTTCTGAACTTTTCTTTCATTGGAAGTTTTCTGACTACTGATTCTTTGTTACAGGTCTATTCAGATTTTCTGTTTCTACTTGAGTCAGTTTGGTCTGGCTCTGTTGCCCAGGCTGGACTGCAGGGACGCCATCTTGGCTCACTGCAACTTCTACCTCCCGAGTTCAAGTGATTCTCCCACCTCAGCCTCCCCAGTGTCTCGGACTGCAAGCGCCCGTCAGCATACCTGACTAATTTTTGTGTTTTTAGTAGGGACGGGGTTTCACCATGTTGGCCAGGCTGGTCTCAAACTCCTGGCCTCAAGCAATCTGCCTGCCTCAGCCTCTCGAAGGCTGGGATTACAGGCGTGAGCCACCACGCCTGGCTAACGTTTTTGTATTTTTTTAGTACAGACGGGGTTTCACCGTGTTAGTCAGGACGATCTCCTGACCTCGCGATCCGCCCGCCTCGGCCTCCCAAAGTGCTGGGATTACAGGCTGAGCCCCGTGCCCGGCCTCCAGCTACTCCAATTTTTAACATTTTGCCGCGTCTGTTTACATCAAGCGATATGGTGGAATCCCTAACCAGTTACTTTTTGCTTAAAAGTTGTACTAGTCCAAAACAAGCGAAGCCACCCATCGGTTCGAGGCAGCGGGTCTGGCTTACGGGCGCCGCCTCAGGGCTGGCTCCCCCTCCGAGCAGGTCTCACTCCCCAAGCGGGGCTCGCCCGGTGTCCGGCCTCCGAGGCCATGTGCCAAGTCCCCACCTTGTGCGGCGCAGGCCGTTCCCACAGGGGACACTCACGGAAGTTGAACGGACCTTCCGGAAGCCGAAGGGCCCTTCCCACAGGGGACGCCCGCGAAGGCCGAAGGGCCCTTCCCACAGGGGACGCCCGCG
>NW_016807321.1:1986701-1988787 GCF_001698545.2 Rhinopithecus bieti
TGGGCATGAGCCCCGCCGCCGCCCAGCCCACAGGGGCGAGTCTGAGTCCTAGAACCCCACAGGATGGGCATGAGCCCCCCTGCCCAGCCCACAGGACAGGCATGAGCACCCCCCATCCCAGCCCACAGGGGCGAGTCTGGGTCCCAGAACCCCACAGAACGAGCATGAGCTCCCCGACCCCGCCCAGCCCACAGGGGCAAGTCTGGGTCCCAGAACCCCACAGGATGGACATGAGCCCCACAAGGGGCAAGAGACGACAGCAGGTGGACAAGATGTGAGCCACCAGCCCACCAGGACCTCGGAGCCGCCACGGGGCGGGTCTCCCCAAAGAAGAGTCGAGCAGCCTTCCTCTCCCTGGCCTCACTCCAGCTCTCATACAGAAGACACCACAGCCCCAGGCCTCCCAGCTCTGACTTCCAGAAACAGAAGGAAGTTCTTCCGCAGGGCAGCTGGGGCCCGGGCAGGATACGACTGTCACCTCCTCTGAAAGTATTTCCAGGAAGCCCACGGTACCCACGGCCACGGGCAATGCCGAGAGCGAGAAAATCTCAGGGGTGCAGAGAGGGGCGGCCCACAGGTGACACAGACAGCTGACCCTGACCCCAGGCCCGGCAGAGATCTGCACGTGTGAGGGTCAGCTCTGAGCTGGGTGACGGGACAGCCGGCTCCCCTTGCAGCCAGGTGAGCTCTACTCCGCTGAGAAGAGAGCTGTGACTGTCTGACTCTCTGCCACATGAGGATTCACGACACAGTAGGCAGGTGAGCCACGCTGCAGGAACAAACCCCTTTCATCCAGCTCTGCCATGAATCAAAATATTGGAATCACAGCCCCTGTCATTTAGTAGCACATCGATTTCACCAACTCCCACTTTTCTACCAGGTCTGGCTCATACATTGTTCAGACCAACTACTTGCCTGGGAAAGAAAACTAAAGTAAAATAGCTCTTGACTCCAAACAGGGAAGCATTAAAATATTCAAAAGAACTGACCCTGCAAATACTGAAACAAGGCTTTAGTGCTGACCCACCAAAGAGGCGGCGATGTTTTGTAACAAAACTCTCCCTAATAGGAAAACTCCAAATTCAGGCAAAATTTGCATCAACTTTTCCTACATAAAAAAAGAGAAGCAATGGTAAAGTACATTTGCATTTTAGTAAAACTAAATGAAAATCAATTTGAAATAAGAAAATTAACGTTAAAATTTTCACAAGGCCAGGCAAGGCGGCTCAGGCCTATAATCCTAGCACTTTGGGAGACTGAGGCGGGTGGATCACAAGGTCAGGAGATTGAGACCATCCTGGCTAACATGGTGAAACCCTGCCCCTACGAAAATACAAAAAATTAGCCGGGCGTGGTGGCGGGCGCCTGTAGTCCCAGCGCTTTGGGAGGTGGAGGCGGGAGAATCACGAGGTCAGGAGTTCGAGACCAGCCTGGCCAACATGGTGAAACCCCATCTCTACTAAAATACAAAAAATTAGCCAGGCGTGGTGGTGCGTGCCTGTATTCCCAGTGCTTTGGGAGGTGAAGGTGGGCGAATCACGAGGTCAGGAGTTCGGGACCAGCCTGGCCAACATGTTGAAACCCCGTCCCTAGTAAAAGAAATACAAAAAACTAGCCGGGCGTGGTGGCGGGCGCCTGCAGACCCAACTACTTGGAAGGCTGAGGCGGGAGAATGGCGTGAACCCGGGAGGCGGAGGTTGCAGTGAGTCAAGACCACACCACTGCACTCCAGCCTGGTGACAGAGCCAGACTCCATCTCAAAACAAAAAACAAAACAAAAACACAGCTGGGCGTGGTGGCTCACAGCTATGTAATCCCAATACTTTGAGAGGCTGAGGCGGGCGGATCATGAGGTCAAGAGATTGAGACCATCCCGACCAATGTGGTGAAACCCCGTCTTTACTAAAAATACAAAAAATATTAGCTGGGTGATGGCGCGCACCTGTAGTGCCAGCTACTCGGAAGGCTAAAGCAGGAGAATTGCTTGAACACGGAAGGCGGAAGTTGCAGTGAGCCGAGATCGCGTCACTATACTCCACTATATTCCAGCCTGGTGACAGAGTGAGACTCCCATCTAAAAAAAAAA
>NW_016807321.1:1992930-1999170 GCF_001698545.2 Rhinopithecus bieti
ATAGTAGGTCCTTCCACTTTTTGGGCAGTAGCAAATCTAGCTTTTTTGTACAGACTTACAAATTATCTAAAGATTTCATCTTTTTACCTCATATTTCTTAGGAATTTAATGGGTATATATGCCTTTTGGCTCAAGCAGCATGTATATCACTGTTGACTTTTTCTTTCTTAGATCTGGTTTTTTAAAAAAAACACCACATAACTATTCTTTGAAGAAAGGAAGGATTAAAATATTTTTTTCCCCTAACACTTTCTTGAAGGTCAGGGGCTTTATCTATGAAAAAGTAGTAAATAGTTCTTTGTAACCTGTGTGAAGCAGCAGCCTGCCTTAATGTAGTCCATTCTTGCTAATGGTTAGAACAGTGAATACTAGTGGAATTATTTGGGCTGCTTTTAGTTTCTCTTAATCAAAATTACTAGATGATAGAATTCAAGAACTTGTTACATGTTATTACTTGGTGTATCAGTAATCATTTAAAAGTAAAGACTCTGTCATGCAAAAAACAAAACAAAACAAAACAAAAGAAGTTAGCCAGGCGTGATGGTACATGCTTGTAGTCCCACCCACTTGGGAGGATGACGTGGGAGGATCCTTGAGTCTGGGAGAAGGAGGCTACAGTGAGCCGTGCTTGTTCCACTGCACTCCAGCCTGGCCCACAGAGTGAGATCCTGTCTCAAAAAAAAAAAAAAAGAAAAAGAAAAGAAAAAGAACAAGAGGCTGGGCACGGTGGCTCAGGCCTGTAATCCCAGCTCTTCGGGAGGCTGAGGCAGTCAGAGGTCAGGAGTTCGAGACCAGCCTGGGCAACATGGTGAAACCCTGTATCTACCAAAAATACAAAAATTAGTCAGGCGTGGTAGCGCACGTCTGTAATCCCAGCTACTTGGAAGGCTGAGGTGGGAGAATCGCTTAAACCTGGGAGGTGGAGGCTGCAGTGAGCTGAGATGGTGCCACTACACTCCAGCCTGGGTGGCAGAGTGAGACATTCTGTCTCAAAAAAAATTTAAAAAAAAATAGACGGGGCCGGGCGCGGTGGCTCAAGCCTGTAATCCCAGCACTTTGGGAGGCCGAGATGGGCGGATCACGAGGTCAGGAGATCGTGCCCATCCTGGCGAACACGGTGAAACCCCGTCTCTACTAAAAAATCGCCGAAGGGCCCTTCCCACAGGGGACGCCCGCGAAGGCCGAAGGGGCCTTCCCACAGCGGATGCCCGCGGAGGCGGAACGGACGACGGGAGGTGGCGTGGCTGAGCAGCAGCCGCCTGAGCAGTGAGGAAACCCGCGGACAGCGCGGTAGGGACCCCACCCAGACCACTGGATTTCACCGCCAGCCGCCTTCGACGAAGGAGTCCTCAGTCTCCACATCCGCAGGGCACAGACGGAGGGGGACCCGCGGGGCCCCAGCGATGAACCCGTCAGGGGTCCCCTGTACCCTGTAGGCCAGTCAAGCCATCCTTCCCAGCCCTTGCCGCGTGGGGCTGAGCGCAGGGCTGGGCCCGGAAGGCAGAGGCCACAGAGCTCAGGGCTTCAGTGGGGCGTGGGGCCGGAAGCGGGGCCAGGGCGGGGGTCACGGACCGGGACATCCGGACCCACAAGGAGTCTCAGCCCCAGCGGGAGGCAGGGGGAGGCCAGTCTTCCTCCTAGGGCAGGGCCTGGGCTCCAGGGCAGGGTCACCTCCCGCCCCTAAGCGAGTCCTGCTTCCCCATGAGACCCAAGCTCGTCCAGCCTGGGTGGGAGGTGGACACAGCCTCCCCAGGGAAGGCCCTCCTCTGTCAAGCACTCAGCCTGGACAGGCTCCAATGCCACCTGAAGAAATACAACTCGGCCGGGCGCGGTGGCTCAAGCCTGTAATCCCAGCACTTTGGGAGGCCGAGACGGGCGGATCACGAGGTCAGGAGATGGAGACCATCCTGGCTAACACGGTGAAACCCCTTCTCTACTAAAATACAAAAAACTAGCCGGGCGAGGTGGCGGCGCCTGTAGTCCCAGCTACTCGGGAGGCTGAGGCAGGAGAATGGCGGGAACCCGGGAGGCGGAGCTTGCAGTGAGCTGAGATTGCGCCACTGTACTCCAGCCTGGGCGACAGAGTGAGACTCCGTCTCAAAAAAAAAAAAAGAAAAGAAAAGAAAAGAAATAAAACTCCATGATTCATGAGGTAAGACCTGGGAACTGCCAGGTCTCAGGGTCTTGGAGACACCCAGGCAAGGACAGCTTGGTGCTCTGCGGCTGCAGAGGCACTCAAGGGGCTCTCCACGTTCCCCTTCGCAGGGACCTGGGGTACTTCGTCGTGGGCTTGGCCAAATGGGCACTAAAGGTGCAGGTTCGGGGAAGCCAAGAGGGCCAAGGTCAGCAGCCCTGGGGGCCCCGCACAGCACTTCCAGTCCTCATGACCTTGTCTGTTCCAAGAATGGGGTCCTGGGGCTTGGCACAGGCCTGCTGGGGTGGTGGCCCCACATCTCGCCTGTGTCCCCCCATATTATGCCCAAGGGAGCAACAAAGGCCACCCCTGGGTCCAGTCCTCAGGAACTCACAGGAGCCCTGAGCTCAGAAGATAGCAGCGCCCTCACGCCATCCTCAGCAAACCTGCCAGAGCCCAGCAGGTGGAGAGGACTCCAGGGGACAGCAGGAGCCCCACTACCTCCCTTCCTCTCCCCTCTTCTCCCTTACAAAGTTAGCCATGTGATGGCCAGTGTGGCTTAACTCGATACAATTTTAAAGATTTCTGGAAAAGACTTAAAAGACACGTGCTTGACAGTGAGAAAAGATTTCAAGGCTGGGCGAGCCTGGTGACTCATGCCTGGAATCCCAAACCTGAGGGAAGCCAGGACAAGCAAATGGCTTGAGCCCAGAAGTTCAAGACCAGCCTGGGCAACATGGTGAGACCCCGTCTCTACAAAAAATAGAAAAAATTAGCCTGGCGTGGTGGTCTACACCTGTAGTCCCCGCTACTGCGGAGGATGAAGTGGGAGGATCCCTTGAGCCGGGAGGTCGAGGTTGGAGTGAGCCAAGATCACACCACTGCACTCCAGCCTGGGTGATACAGCAAGGCCCTATCTCAAAAAAAAAAAAAAAAAAAAAAAAAAAACTCTAAATACATGAAACCGGCAACCATTAACGTCAAGTCATGAATGACAAAGGTGTCCGTGACGTAGGAGGCCCAGAGTGGGGCAGCCCTGGAAGCAGCCTGCAGCGTGGGGATGAGGCCTGCAGATGCCTCCACCTCTTTGACTAATCCCACTTCTGAGACTCTGCCCCAAGGAAATAACCCAAAAAGCTAATTGGTTCCAAGATGTTCCTAACACTGCTATGGCTAACAGTGACAAACAGAAAAAGACCCAAACACCTGACAATTCAAAGATGGCCCAGAAAACCGTGAAGTATTAAAACTGAGCAAAACCCAATAACAGGAACATTAAAAATGCCAGTTACATGGATGCTTAGAAGTTTATCAGAAATTAACGGGAAGAAATGAGAACAGAAAGCCCAGCTGGCCTTGTCCACGCAGGCTCACACAAGGCGACCACACTCAGGATAGGCACCAAACCCCCCTGCCCCTCACAAACCAAGGTCGTTACTTATAAAACACAAACAATCCCAGCACTTTGGCAGGCTGATCACCTGAAATCAGGAGTTCAAGACCGTCCTGGCCAACATAACAAAACCCTGTCTTTCTAAAAATACTAAAATTAGGCCGGGCACGGTGGCTCAAGCCTGTAATCCCAGCACTTTGGGAGGCCGAGACGGGTGGATCACGAGGTCAGGAGATCAAGACCATCCTGGCTAACACGGTGAAACCCCGTCTCTACTAAAAAAAATACAAAAAAAAAAAAAAAAAAACTAGCCGGGCGAGGTGGCGGGCGCCTGTAGTCCCAGCTACTCGGGAGGCTGAGGCAGGAGAATGGCGTGAACCTGGGAGGCGGAGCTTGCAGTGAGCTGAGATCCGGCCACTGCACTCCACTGGGCGACAGAGCGAGACTCCGTCTCAAAAAAATAATAATAATAATAAAATTAAAACACAAATACGAGAGCATGCCCACCAGCACAGGTGCAGAGTAGGACGACTCCATGGGAAATCAGCACCCAGGAGGTGAACCCAGCGTGAATATGAGAGCAATCTATGTTTCCCTTTCCTTGCTCATGCGAGGAACTCCAGCAGCAGGGCTGGAGGGCACCAGCCAGCGTCCATCCTCCTCTCTGCTTTGACTTTTCACAAACCCAACGGGCAGGCAGAGTCTGCCTCTCTGGGTCCCAGAACCCCACAGGATGGGCATGAGCCTCCCCCCGCCCAGCCCACAGGGGAGAGTCTGGTTCCCAGAACCCCACAGGACGGGCATGAGCCCCCCCTCGCTCAGCCCACAGGGGCGAGTCTGGGTCCCAGAACCCCACAGGATGGGCATGAGCCCCCGCCGCCGCCCAGCCCACAGGGGCGAGTCTGAGTCCTAGAACCCCACAGGATGGGCATGAGCCCCCCTGCCCAGCCCACAGGACAGGCATGAGCACCCCCCATCCCAGCCCACAGGGGCGAGTCTGGGTCCCAGAACCCCACAGAACGAGCATGAGCTCCCCCGACCCCGCCCAGCCCACAGGGGCAAGTCTGGGTCCCAGAACCCCACAGGATGGACATGAGCCCCACAAGGGGCAAGAGACGACAGCAGGTGGACAAGATGTGAGCCACCAGCCCACCAGGACCTCGGAGCCGCCACGGGGCGGGTCTCCCCAAAGAAGAGTCGAGCAGCCTTCCTCTCCCTGGCCTCACTCCAGCTCTCATACAGAAGACACCACAGCCCCAGGCCTCCCAGCTCTGACTTCCAGAAACAGAAGGAAGTTCTTCCGCAGGGCAGCTGGGGCCCGGGCAGGATACGACTGTCACCTCCTCTGAAAGTATTTCCAGGAAGCCCACGGTACCCACGGCCACGGGCAATGCCGAGAGCGAGAAAATCTCAGGGGGTGCAGAGAGGGGGCGGCCCACAGGTGACACAGACAGCTGACCCTGACCCCCAGGCCCGGCAGAGATCTGCACGTGTGAGGGTCAGCTCTGAGCTGGGTGACGGGACAGCCGGCTCCCCTTGCAGCCAGGTGAGCTCTACTCCGCTGAGAAGAGAGCTGTGACTGTCTGACTCTCTGCCACATGAGGATTCACGACACAGTAGGCAGGTGAGCCACGCTGCAGGAACAAACCCCTTTCATCCAGCTCTGCCATGAATCAAAATATTGGAATCACAGCCCCTGTCATTTAGTAGCACATCGATTTCACCAACTCCCACTTTTCTACCAGGTCTGGCTCATACATTGTTCAGACCAACTACTTGCCTGGGAAAGAAAACTAAAGTAAAAATAGCTCTTGACTCCAAACAGGGAAGCATTAAAATATTCAAAAGAACTGACCCTGCAAATACTGAAACAAGGCTTTAGTGCTGACCCACCAAAGAGGCGGCGATGTTTTTGTAACAAAACTCTCCCTAATAGGAAAACTCCAAATTCAGGCAAAATTTGCATCAACTTTTCCTACATAAAAAAAGAGAAGCAATGGTAAAGTACATTTGCATTTTTAGTAAAAACTAAATGAAAATCAATTTGAAATAAGAAAATTAACGTTAAAATTTTTCACAAGGCCAGGCAAGGCGGCTCAGGCCTATAATCCTAGCACTTTGGGAGACTGAGGCGGGTGGATCACAAGGTCAGGAGATTGAGACCATCCTGGCTAACATGGTGAAACCCTGCCCCTACGAAAAATACAAAAAATTAGCCGGGCGTGGTGGCGGGCGCCTGTAGTCCCAGCGCTTTGGGAGGTGGAGGCGGGAGAATCACGAGGTCAGGAGTTCGAGACCAGCCTGGCCAACATGGTGAAACCCCATCTCTACTAAAATACAAAAAATTAGCCAGGCGTGGTGGTGCGTGCCTGTATTCCCAGTGCTTTGGGAGGTGAAGGTGGGCGAATCACGAGGTCAGGAGTTCGGGACCAGCCTGGCCAACATGTTGAAACCCCGTCCCTAGTAAAAGAAATACAAAAAACTAGCCGGGCGTGGTGGCGGGCGCCTGCAGACCCAACTACTTGGAAGGCTGAGGCGGGAGAATGGCGTGAACCCGGGAGGCGGAGGTTGCAGTGAGTCAAGACCACACCACTGCACTCCAGCCTGGTGACAGAGCCAGACTCCATCTCAAAACAAAAAACAAAACAAAAACACAGCTGGGCGTGGTGGCTCACAGCTATGTAATCCCAATACTTTGAGAGGCTGAGGCGGG
>NW_016807321.1:1999895-2003333 GCF_001698545.2 Rhinopithecus bieti
AAAAAAAAAAAAAACAGGCACAAAATAAAATATGAAACAATCCATGTTTTAAAATACATTAAGTTGGGGCCAGGCATGGTGGCTCATACCTGTAATCCCAGCACTTTGGGAGGCCAAGGCGGGTGGATCACCTGAAGTCAGGAGTTCGAGACCAGGCTGGCCAACATGGTGAAACCCCTCTCTACTAAAAACACAAAAATTAGCCGGGTGTGGTGGCAGGAGCCTGTAATCCCCGCTATTCGGAAGGCTGAGGCAGAAGAATCACTTGAACCCAGGAGGCAGAGGTTGTAGTGACCCAACACTGTGCCACTATACTCCAGCCTGGTGACAGAGCGAGACTCCATCTCAAAAAACAGAATAAATAGATAAATAAAATACATTAAGTTGGAAATTCCAATGTAAGCATTGTGGCTCCACACCAGAGTAGCTGCTCCCCGGCCACTGACCTGCGCTGGCGAGTCCCAGCCCTCCCGTCTCTACCTGGTTCTACTGTCGGCTCAGGCACGAGTTCAAGGTCACGAGGACGCACCCAGTCAGACCATCAGCTAGGAAACGTCACAGAACCAACAACCGCAGACCTTCAGCTAGGAAACGTCACAGAACCAACAACCGATCCTTCCACAAATAAGGAGCATGAAACCAAGAGAAAAAATGCAATTTCAGGGACATCAGCACCCACGTGCAGCGCGTGGCCCTCATCCCAACTCTGATTCAAGTAAAGCCACAGTGAAAATGTGTAGGCCACAGTCAAGAACACTGAGCCCAGCCCAGCATCGTGTCGCTGAGGAAGTGTTGTGGGGTGCCCAGCTGCGTGTGAGCCACACACAATGAAGCCCTTGAGGGTAAAACTGAGATTTCCTTTAAAATACTTGAGAGAAAAAACAGTGGGAAGGGCCGGGCACGGTGGCTCACACCTGTAATCCCAGCACTTTGGGAGGCCAAGACAGGCGGATCACAGGGTCAGAAGACCAAGACCATCCTGGCTAACACCGTGAAACCCCATCTCTACTAAAAATACAAAAAAATTAGCTGCGTGTGGCAGCGGGCGCCTGTAGTCCCAACTACTGGGGAGGCTGGGGCAAGAGAATGGCATGAACCCAGGAGGCAGAGCTTGCAGTGAGCCGAGATCATGCCACTGCACTCCAGCCTAGGCGACAGAGCAAGAATCCCTCTCAAAAAAAAAAAAAGAAAGAAAGAGAAAAGAAAAAACAGTGAGAGAGAGTGGGAGATATGAGTAAGACAAGAGCAGAGGACTGAGGGTTTCCCGCAGCCAGGCGATGTGGACATTCTCTCTAATTTTGTGTGTGTTTGAAAAGTTCCAAAATAAGTTTTTAAAAATATAATTAGGTTTTAAAATAATAATATAACTTTTACAAAACTGGGAAACTATATAATCCAGCGATGCAAATGGGGTGAGAGAGAATCTCATCTGGAAATCCACAGGCAGCCCCGCCCCTCAACAGGAGGCCCAAGACCTGCCTATACAAGGGGAGCCTGCCTCCTCCCACCCCCAGGCAAGGGTCCTCATTTGGAGGTGACCTCCCAGAGGAGTGCAGCAAGCCTGGTCCTCAGGAGTCTGACTGTGGGTGACAAGCCACAGACACAGCCATGTCCACATTGCACCATGGCCACCGCAGGCAACTTACAATGCTCTTGACACTCATCCTACTTCGGAATTAGGATATCAGACATACCATTCACAATGTTATGTGCTAAATTAAGAGTCCACATGTTACTACCTCACAAACCAAACTTTCCTGAGTTTTAGCAATGATATTTCAGTAGTTGCTACCCTTCATTTTCCAGGAATCTTACTAGATGCACTAAAAATGCTCTTGTGAGCTGGTCATGGTATCACATGCCTGGGATCCCAGCTACTCAGGAAGCTGAGGCAGGAGGATTGCTTGAGCCCAGGACATCAAGGCTGCAGTGAGCTGAGATCGCGCCACTACACTCCAGCCTGGATGACAGAGCAAGATCCTGTCTCAAAACAAACAAAACATGCTATTCTGAAAAGGGGCCACAGATCTCACCAGCTGCTGAGAAGACACAAAAGTCCGAGAGCCCAAGTCAGAGCTGGAGGCACAGGTGCAGTAGGCACGAGTGCAGGTGCAGTGAGTGCAGGTGCTGTGGGCACAGGTGCAGGTGAGTGCAGGTGTAGTGGGTGCAGTGGGTGCAGGTGCAGTGAGCGCAGGTGCAGTGGGTACTGTGGGTGCAGGTGCAGTGGGTACAGTGGAGGCAGTGGGCACAGGTGCAGTGGACGCAGGTACAGTGGGTGCAGGTGCAGTGGGTGTAGTGGATGCAGGTGCAGTGGGTGCAGGTGCAGTGGGTACCGTGGGTGCAGGTGCAGTGGGTGCAGGTCCAATGAGCAAGGCAAAGGCAGTGCGCAGAGGAGGGCCGAAGTCCTGCTTTGGATGGGGAGGCCCAAGCAGCCGCGATAACTCAGCTGCCCCTCTTGGCTCCAACTCTGCTCACCCCAGCATGACACCCTCCCACCCCCGTGTCTCTCCTCACAGGCTGGAAGGCTCACATAACCCAAGCCACTCAAAGCGTCTCCCCTGTCTGCATAACCCAGCAAAGCAAGAACTCCATAAGCTGCTGTGTACCCAGGCCAGGAACCCGACCTGCCATAGGCCCAGGGCTGCCTGCACACTGGCTGAATGCATTAGTTAACATTGGGTGATGCTGGTTACTTGCCACCTCTGCTGTAAATAACAGCAGCGTCAAGGATACAGTGGCCACGAGAGGCGGCAGGTGCTGACGCGCGGAGAAGCCTCCGTAGAGAAGTACGTGTGGAAGACGCATCAAGAAAGCCCAAGCTCTGGTGCTGTTAAGGGCTGAAATGTGTCTGCTGAAGTCCTAAACCTGCAAATGTCACCTTATTTGGAAATAGGGTCTTTGCAAACATAATGAGGTTAAGATGAAGTCATAGTGGATTAGGGCGGGCCCTCACCCAATAGGACCGGATTCCTTAAAAGAAAAGGAAAGGCCAGGCTGTGCGCGGTGGCTCATGCCTATAATCTCAGCACTTTGGAAGGTTGAGGCAGGCAGATCATCTGAGGTCAGGAGTTCAAGACCAGCCTGACCAACATGGAGAAACCCCGTCTCTACTAAAAATGCAAAATTAGCCGGGCGTGGTGGCGCATGCCTATAATCCCAGCTACTCAGGAAGGCTGAGGCAGGAGAATCACTTGAACCTGGGAGGCGGAGGTTGCATTGAGCCAAGATTGCACCACTGCACTCCAGCCTGGGCAACAAGAGCGAAACTCGATCTCAAAAAAAAAAAAAAAAAAAAGGAAAGGAAAGGAAAAGGCCAGATGTAGTGGCTCACACCTGTAATCCCAGCTCTTGATAGAGGCAGAGGCAGGAGGATCACTTGAGCCCAGCATGGGCCACATAGGGAGACCCTATCTCTTACAAAAAGTTAAAAGTTAGCTC
>NW_016807321.1:2005585-2009387 GCF_001698545.2 Rhinopithecus bieti
AAAAAAAAAAAAAAAAAAAAAAAAAAAAAAATAGACGAAGAAGGACAAGAAAGAAGAGGAAACCTGGACACCCGCAGGGGAGACTGTGCGAAGACAGAGGTAGAGGCTGGAGCAAGGCATCTACAAGCCGAGAGGCACCAGGGACTGTGGTCAATGCCTGCTGCTGAAGAGGCAGGAGGACCTTGCCCTGGAGCCTTGGGAGGAAGGGTGGCCCCGTCCACCCCCAGATGCTGGGCGTCAGACTCCAGCCCTGTGTCAATATGGCTCTACCGTTTTCAGCCACTCAGGCTATGGTCCTGTGTGACATAACCCCAGGAATTCGCCCAAACAGCAAGCTCACCGAGAGAGACTGCACAGCACCACGCTCTGAGTGGTGGCACTGGCTGGGGGTCTTTGCCCAGGATTCACATGGTCCCATCCGCCAGGGCCCCTGCCTTTTGAGTCTGTAGTTTTGAGGTGCAGTGCAAGGGGCCCTTTGTAGAGAGCCACTGGCGCCATCCACACTGCCCCTGCCAGGTGAGGCATGCCCTTCCCACAGTCCTGCTGGACAGCACGTGGCAGAGCCACCCGGAAACCAGATGCAAAGCCCAGAAGCCCTTGGCGTAGCCCTGCATCCAAGCCACGGTCCCCTCCAGCTGGGCTGCATAAGGAGGGCCAACCCTGGGTCTTCGTAAGGAGGAGAGCAGTGCAGGGCCACCCCGCAGGCAGCTCTGCAGAGGGAGGGTGGGCCAGACCAGCCCAGACTCCCATGGCGTGTTCTACAGCGACAGCAGCCACAGCTCTGGCCAACGCCTGGGCACTCACCATCTCTCCTGATAGTTATGTGTTCACGTCAGCATGTCAAGAAAAGCATCACTGGCCAGACGCAGTGGCTCATGCCTGTCATCCCAGCACTTTAGAAGGCCGAGGTGGGCAGATCACAAGGTCAGGAGTTCGAGACTAGGCTGGCCAACATGGTGAAACCCTGTCTCTATTTAAAAACAAAATACAAAAATTAGCCAGGCGTGGTGGCGGACACCTGTAATCCCAGCTACTGGGGAGGCTGAGGCAGGAGAATCGCTTAAAACTGGAAGGGAGAGGTTGCAGTGAGCTGAGATTGCACCACTGCACTTCAGCCTGGGTGAAAGAGCGAAACTCCATCTCAAAGAAAAAAAAAAAAGAAGGCCGGGCATGGTGGCTCAAGCCTGTAATCCCCGCACTTTGGGAGGCCAAGGCAGGCGGATCACAAGGTCAGGAGTTCAAGACCAGCCTGACCAACGTGGTGAAACCCCGTCACAACTACAGAATACAAAAATTGGCTGGGCATGGTGACGTGCGCCTGTAATCCCAGCTACTCAGGAGGCTGAGGCAGGAGAATCGCTTGAACCCGGGAGACGGTGGTTGCAGTGAGCCAAGATCGCGCCACTGCAATCCAGCCTGGGTGACAGAGCTAGACTGTCTCAAAAGAGAAAGAGAGAAAGAGAAAGATTAAGAGAAAGAGCAGAGCATCACTAAGACACCAACTCATGACTTCCTGGATACACTTCCTTCTTAAGGCAAAAATCAGGTGAAGTAAAAAGTGAGGTTGTTATCAATACAAAGCGAACAGAGAGAGGACCCGGGACGCTAATGGATGCTGCCTGCCGGCTTTGCTCCCCTCAGAAGCGCATCCCGAGGAAGAGAAGCCAGCCCTCGCCAGGGTGCAGGTGTGTGTCTCACTCCCACCCTTCCTGACCCTGAGTCTCAGGCTCGCCTGGAGGCGTACATGATCACAACTCTGCTCCCGTGAGGGCTCTGCCATGGGCCCTCGACACGGCCTCACACAGACACAGGGTCCCACAGACCACGGGACCTTCTACCCTCCCTTCTCCCATGGTCTCTGGCAATTTCCACACTGAAGAAAGCAAAAACAGCAACAGTGCCCCAGGGGCCAGACCAGAGGCAAACGGATTAAAAAGACCACTTCTCGGCCTCCCTGAATGTTACTGCAATCTCTGGTGAAATCCAGTGAGCAGCCATGAAAATGGCTTTAACTAAATGGGGTATCAGAGTGAGTGCCACCTCGTTACTCCCTGCCTCACTCAGCCGACAAGTAAGAAAAGCAACTGGGACGCTCGGAGCACTGACAGCCACTTTATCAGTCTTGGGACACGCATTTCACCATCCAGCAGAGGGTGTCTGCTAATGATTTCCGAAAAGTTCTTCAAAACACTCTGAAGTTAAAGAACAAGTCTACATACAAACTAAAAGCAATAAAATACTATAGATGTGTTTCCATATATCACCGTAGGTAACAAAACATAACCATTTCCTCAAGCAAAAACATGCAAACTCCCAATGTATGATGTTACCAATGTATAACGTATAACCAAGAAAAGAAAGCAAAAGTCATAAAAATAGTAAATAGGCACACTTTTTTTTTCCTTTGAGACGGAGTCTCCCTCTGTCGCCCAGGCTGGAGTGCAGTGGCGCGATCTCGGCTCACTGCAAGCTCTGCCTCCTGGGTTCACGCCATTCTCCTGCCTCAGCCTCCCGAGTAGCTGGGACTACAGGCACCCACCATCACGCCCGGCTAATTTTTTGTATTTCTAGTAGAGACAAGGTTTCACCATGTTAGCCAGGATGGTCTCGATCTCCCGACCTCGTGATCCGCCTGTCTCGGCCTCCCAAAGTGCTGGGATCACGGGCATGAGAAACTGCGCCCGGCCTTTTTTTCTTTTCTTTTTTTTTTTTTTTTTTGAGACAGAGTGCCCAGAGCTGGAGTGCAGTGGTGCAATCTTGGCTCACTGCAAGATCTGCCTGCCGGGTTCACACCATTCTCCCACCTCAGCCTCCTGAGTAGCTGGGACTACAGACACCCACCACCACACCCAGCTAATTTTGATTTTTTTGTATTTTTAGTACAGACAGAGTTTCACTGTGTTAGCCAGGATAGTCTAAATCTCCTGACCTTGTGATCTGCCCGCCTCAGCCTACCAAAGTGCTAGGATTACAGGCGTGAGACACCGCGCCCGGCCAATGTAAACAGGCACGCTTTTTAAGAAGTATATTATTATTATTATTATTCGAGACAGAGTTTCACTCTTGTTGCCCAAGCTGGAGTGCAGTGGTGCAATCTCGGCTCACACAATCTCTGCCTTCCGGGTTCAAGCGATTCTCCTGCCTCAGCCTCCCTAGTAGATGGATTACAGGCATGCGCCACCACGCCCGGCTAATTTTGTATTTTTGGTAGAGACAGGGTTTGCCATATTGGTCAGGCTGACTCGAACTCCCGACCTCAGGTGATCTGCCCACCTGGGCCTCCCAAAGTGCTGGGATTACAGGCGTGAGCCACTGCACCCAGCCTATTTATTATTTTTTTAGATGGAGCCTCACACGTTGCCCAGGCTGGAGTGCCATGGCACAATCTCGGCTCACTGCAACCTCTGCTTCCCGGGTTCAAGCGATTCTCCTGCCCGAGCCTCCCAAATAGCTGGGTCTACAGGTGTCTGCCACCATGCATGGCTAATTTTTTTTTTTTTTAGATGGAGTTTTGCTCTTGTCCCCCAGGCTGGAGTGCAATGGCGCGATCTTGGCTTACTGCAGCCTCCGCCTCCCGGGTTCAAGATACTCTCCTGCCTCAGCCTGCCAAATAGCTGTGATTACAGGCACGCGCCACCACGCCCAGCTAATTTTTGTATTTTTCGTAGAGATGGGGTTTCACCATGTTGGCCAGGATGATCTCAATCTCTTGACCTCGTGATCCACCTCAGCCTCCCTAAGTATTACAGGCATGAGCCACTGTGCCTGGCCTTTTATTATTATTATTATTATTATTATTATT
>NW_016807321.1:2012848-2016216 GCF_001698545.2 Rhinopithecus bieti
TTTTTTAAGACAGAGTCTTGCTCTGTCGCCCAGGCTGGAGTGCAGTGGCACGATCTCGGCTCACTGCAAGCTCCGCCTCCCAGATTCACGCCATTCTCCTGCCTCAGCCTCCCGAGTAGCTGGGACTATAGGCACCCACCACCATGCCCGGCTAACTTTTTGTATTTTTAGTAGAGACGGGGTTTCGCTGTACTAGCCAGGATGGTCTCAAACTCTTGACCTCGTGATCCTCCCGCCTCAGCCTCCCTGAGTGCTGGGATGACAGGCATGAGCCACCACAGTGTTGGGATGACAGGCGTGAGCCATCATGGTGCTGGGATGACAGGCTGAGCCACTGCAGTGCTGGGATGACAGGTTGAGTCACCGTGGTGTTGGGATCACAGGCTTAGCCACTGCACCAGGCCAACTCAAGGCTTCTTTAGAGACCAGAGGCTCAGGGCAGGGTCACAAGCCAAAGTGCTCTGTTTCCTTGAATGGGTAACAAGCAGACATGTCCCACCTAAGCATCAGGACCACCTTAGAGGTTGAGTGCCTCTGATCTGCAACTGAACCAGGCCGGTCTCCGTGAACCATGGGAGACCCCGAGTATTGTGGGTCTGCAGATTCCGCCCTGAAATCGGAGGAGGAAGAGACGGGGCTGGCCCTGGACAAACAAGAGACTTCTTCAGCCAATGTGTTCTCCGCCCCTAACGGAGCCGAATAAGCTCTTATTTCTTTCAAAAATGCCTAAGCTGGCTTTGAACTTGCCAAATAAAAGGATATTGCCATTCACCAGATTCAATAATTTAAATGGGATGAAAAGAGAACACCCACTTTTTTCAACTAGGGCCACACCGAGACAAGAAAGACTACAGACCATGTTGTCTTTAAAGCTCATTTAGCAAGTGTCAGATAAACTCACTTGGTGGTTGCCACACAGGCCCTGAATCATGCATGCCCTTTTCCCTGAAAGCTCAGGGTCTGCGGGACAACTCAGTGGTTCTAATCCCACCCAAAATTTCACGTGGCCAAGGAACACTTACCACCTTCCCCCACCCTGTTCTTCTGGGTGCTCCAAGAGGTGATGTTTCAATCGCTGCACCCCCATCTCACTATCATCTAACCCTCTCTCCCCCATCTTCCCATCACTGCACCCCCATCTCACCCTCCTGGCTGGGTGCGGTGGCTCACGCCTATAATCCCGGCACTGTGGGAGGCCGAGACAGGGGATCACTTGAGGTCAGGCAAGACCAGCCTGGCCAACATGATAAAACCCGTCTCTACTAAAAATACAAAAATTAGCCAGGCATGGTGGCAGGTGCCCATAATCCCAGCTTCTAAGGAGGCTGAGGCAGGAGATTCTCTCGAACCCGGGAGGCGGAGGTTGCAGTGAGCCGAGATCTCATCACTGCACTCCAGCCTGGGGGACAGAACAAGACTCCATCTCATAAAAAAAAAAAAACCCCTCCCTCCCACCCACCATCTCACTACCATCGAACGCCTCCCTGCCCCCCTTCCCAGGGCCAGTTGTCCCCACTCTGCACAAACAGCCCTGGGCACTTTGTGTCAACAACTGTTTTCTGGTTCTGTCCCTGCACTCGCTGTTCCTCCAACCAGAACGGCCTTGCTCCACTTCTCAGCCTCTGCCAAGCGGCTGGCTATGGCCACTGAGTGGATTATGAGTATGTTTCTAGAAAGCCTGTGTGTCTGGATGTGCCCCTCTACAACCCAGAAATCAACAACCAGGCCTTCGAGTTTCTTCATAACTCAGAAGCCCCTAATGAATCTCTGTGACGTTTTGTGGGATTCTCTCAGGGAAGTCAGTTAGGGAAGTGGTGAATCAACACTGCAGACAGGTAACGCTTAGCCTGGGACGACTTCTCCTTCTTCTGCCCAATTCAGAGCCATAGTTTTGCTCCCCATGCCCCAGCAGATATGCAAAGCCTCCGTCCGTCCGGCAGGTGACCCACACTAAGAAGACTTGCCCAGAGTAACGTGGGCCACGTGGGCGAGGTGTGTCCACCTCTCCCAAAGGCAGCTGTCAACACCTGGAGTTCCTAAACCCTCTGCACGTAGCCCAAGGCACAATGGTGCCCTTCTCCACATCTCCACAGAGAAGCACCTACGCAGGCCTCGTGTGCAGCAATATGCCAGAGTATGGGAAGACTTTCTGTGCAAGAGGCTTCATTTTCTTCATTTTCTTCAGAGCGTTTGGAAGGAAGAGACGATGTGATGCATTTTTGTAAATGAAAATGTTTTACAAACAAAAAAGTATCTGTGTGTCCCGTGCAAGTAGCAATGCTGCCTGACTTTCAGAAAAATGAAGACATTTTTCGAAACTGATTGTTCACACACGTATGTGGCTCTTTTCCATTTTGGGGGAAACTGAGAAGGACTGAGGCACTAGTAAATCAGAGATGCTCAAAGAGAAAACAAGAGGAGCCCGAAGGCGACACCTGGGCCGGCAATGACAGGGCCAGAGAAGAAATGCTTCGGCCGGGCGCGGTGGCTCACGCCTGTAATCTCAGCACGTTGGGAGGCCGAGGCAGGCAGATCACAAGGTCAGGAGATAGAGACCATCCTGGCTAACACGGTGAAACCCCATCTCTACTAAAAAAAAATACAAAAAGTTAGCCGGGCGTGGTGGCAGGCGGCTGTAGTCCCAGCTACTCAGGAGGCTGAGGCAGGAGAATGGCGTGAACCCGGGAGGCAGAGCTTGCAGTGAGCCGAGATCGCACCACTGCACTCCAGCCCGGGCAACACAGCGAGACTCCATCTCAAAAAAAGAAAAAAAAAATGCTTCATGAGTGACTTTTCCAAAACCACAGCGAGTGTCCTTGGGAAGGCATTGTGTGTGCTGAACCAAGTCTTCAGAAGGTACAACGTGAAATTCAACCGCTCCTCATGCCTACCCCCACAGCTGACCAGCTCCCAAAAGCTGCCTCCTACAGTGGCCCTGCCCTCTGGCCAGCAATCCGCTCTCCGAGAAGCAGGGCTTGGAATATGACTCGCTCCACCAGGACTGGACGGCTGCCAGCTCTGGAACCGTGGGGGCGGATCTCCAAGTGGACCCCCGTCCCTGGAGTCACCTTTGGGCTCCGGTGCCACTCCCCACAGCAGTCTAGGCACCCTCCTCCCAGCCTTGGGCCGTTTGTCACCAGCCTCTGCCACCACACTGGGCCACATCAGTGGTTTCTGTGTGCCCTCAACCCACCTCTGGGGGAACTTTGTCACCAACCTGGCCCAAAGTCTGGTCCATGGCAGGCGCTCAGTAACACCAAAACACATTTTCTGTCATGAAAATGAAACCCCACGTGTCTCCAGTAAGACTCAAAAGCACATCCGTCAAAACACAAAAGATCTGCAAATGCTTTTGAAAAATACACTAA
>NW_016807321.1:2017213-2020492 GCF_001698545.2 Rhinopithecus bieti
AAAAGGCTGGGCGCAGTGGCTCAAGCCTATAATCCCAGCACTTTGGGAGGCCAAGGCGGGTGGATCACGAGGTCAGGAGATCGAGACCATCCTGGCTAACATGGTGAAGCCCTATCTCTAAATACAAAAAACTAGCCGGGCGTGGTGGTGGGCGCCTGTAGTCCCAGCTACCCTGGAGGCTGAGGCGGGAGAATGGCGTGAACCTGGGAGGCGGAGCTTGCAATGAGCCGAGATAGCACCACTGCCCTCCAGCCTGGGCAACACAGCGAGACTCTCTCTCTCTCAAAAAAAAAAAAAAAGTCTTGAGTCGCCTACAGCCTCCTCTCCGCACTCAAAATCTCCACTTCTCAAGTGTAATCTGGTCATTTACGTTAGTCCTGTGGGGAGCCCATTCCACGGTTTACATCTCCTTTTACAAACAGAAAACGGAGCAGTCCCAAAGCACACACACACACGGACACACGCGGTTCCTAGAGGACAATGGTCAGGATAGGAACCAGGACGGAGGAAAAGGAACTGGAAGACAGCACAATGAGAAAACTTGTTCTGGGAAGTGTGTGGTCAGGGATGCAGTGTGATGTGACAGTGGATATTGTCTTTTTTTCTGGTCTGAATTTAAATTTTTTTTTTTTGAGAAGGGGTCTCACTCTGTTACCCAGGCTGGAGTGCAGTGGCACAATCATGGCTCACTGTAGCCTTGACCCGGGCTCAAGCGATCCTGCCACCTCTGCCTCCTGAGTACCTGGGACTACAAGCACGCACCACCACACCTGGCTAATATTTTAATTTTATTTTTGTTTTAGTTTTTTTTTTTTTTTTTTTTTTGAGACAGGGTCTCACTCTTGTCGCTCAGGCTGGAGTGCAGTGGCGTGATCTCGGCTCACTGCAACCTCTGCTTCCTGGGCTCAACTGATTCTTGTGCCTCAGCCTCCTTAGCTAGGATTATAGGTGTGTGCCACCACACT
Organism: Rhinopithecus bieti; assembly: GCF_001698545.2. NCBI lineage: Eukaryota > Metazoa > Chordata > Mammalia > Primates > Cercopithecidae > Rhinopithecus > Rhinopithecus bieti. The sequence continues at coordinate 2,018,179 of NW_016807321.1, forward strand.
CTGCTAATTTTGTATTTATTTTAGTAGAGACCAGGTTTTGCCATGTTGCCCACTCTGGTCTTGAACTCCTAAGCGCAAGTGCACCCCCATCTGCTCACCTCGAATCCCCAAAGTACCGGGATGACAGGCGTGAGCCACTGTGCCTGGCCTTTTGTTCCCATTTTTATTTTTATTTCACTTACTTATTTTTTGAGATGGAGTCTCACTCTGTCGCTCAGGCTGGAGTGCAGTGGTGCAGTCTCGACTCACTGCAACCTTCTCCTCTCGGGTTCAAGTGATTCTCTTGCTGCCTCAGCCCCCCGAGTAACTGGGATCACAAGTGCATGCCACTACGCCCAGCTGATTTTTTTTTTTTTAAGTTTTAGTAGAGACGGGGTTTGTCCATGTTGCCCACGCTGGTCTTCAATAGTAGAGATGGGTTTGTCCATGTTGCCCACGCTGGTCTTCAATAGTAGAGATGGGTTTGTCCATGTTGCCCAGGCTGGTCTTTAACTCCTGAGCTTAAGTGGTCCACCTGCCTCGGCCCAAAGTGCTGGGGTGACAGGCGTGAGCCACTGCGCCCAACCTTTTGTTTCCATTTTTTTTTTTTTTTTTTTTGAGACGGAGTCTTGCTCTGCCGCCCAGGCTGGAGTGCAGTGGCCGGATCTCAGCTCACCGCAAGCTCCGCCTCCCGGGTCCACGCCATTCTCCTGCCTCAGCCTCCCGAGTAGCCAGGACTACAGGCGCCTGCCTCGTCGCCCGGCTAGTTTTTTGTATTTTTTAGTAGAGATGGGGTTTCACCGTATTAGCCAGGATGGTCTCGATCTCCTGACCTCGTGATCCGGCTGTCTCGGCCTCCCAAAGTTCTGGGATCACAGGCTTGAGCCACTGCGCCCGGCCATTGTTTCCATTTTTAAAACATATTTTGTACAGACAGGGTCTCACTGTGTTGCCCAGGCTGGTCTCAAACTCCTGGGCTCAAGCATTCATCCTGCTTCACCCTCCCAAAGTGCTGGGATGATAGGGGTGAGCCATAGCGCGCCTGGCCCATGGTCTGGAATTCCGAGACTCACTGTAGACTCCACTCTTGTGTTTTTGTGCTCGCCGCGTTGGCCATGTCCTGCGCTCGCCGTGTGGTCGGTGCTGTTCCTGTTTCTCCTAACAGCAGCCGTTCACTGATGGTGTGTCTTCCTGTGGACATGTCTTCAAACCCAAGCGTGGGAGGGTGAGGAAGCTGTCAGTCTGGTGTAGGACTGAGCCCAGCCTTGGTCAGTCACGGAACCCATTGTACTGAAATGGAACAGGCCTCCTGTGCTCCTCTGTCGGGGCCTAGAGCCCCTCAGTCCCAGGGCTGGGTTTTGCATGCGTGTACACGTGCCAGCTCTAGGGAGAGCACCCCACGCGTTTCTCACGGGGGGCCCGTGTCATATACAAAAGTGCCCATCTCCCCCATGGGTGTGCTGCTGGGTGAATTCAGGGCGCTGGAACTCAGGAAGGCTGGACATGTGCCCCGTCGTTTATTCCCGCTTCTCCCAGCCACCTCCAGTCCTCTGACGCTGTGAGTGCAGCTTTGCTGGCTGGTGTTGCAAGTGTGTTTCGGATTTTCTGCCTGTTTCGGGAGTGTATCGGTTCCGCTTGATCAGGGCTGTGTTCATGTTTCTAAAACGTTAACGGTAAGAACTCACTATTGAGTAAAAGCACAGATGGTAATTTTTCCTGCAAAAAGCTTCTTAGATAGAGGAAGTTAAAGGTGTAAGTTCTCGCAGTGTGCTGAGTGACGGGCTGGGTTTTCCTGGTGAGTAAGTGCTTGGGGCAGGCTGCGGGACAGCCTTGTGCTCTGAGAACTGTTAGTGATATCACAAAGGTTTTTATTTCTGAAGGGAAACTAAGGGAGTCAGGATATTTAAAACTGTCTCGGTGCTTCCTAAACAGTGGCTGTTGTTTTTGTCCAAAGTGAATGAAACATTTCAGGTTAATGTCACTCTGTACTTTAAGTATTTCTGTTTAGCATCACATTATTAAAAGCGAGCCAGGCCCAGGCATGGTGGCTCACGCCTGCAATCCCAGCACTTTGGGAGGCCGAGGCGGGTGGATCACCTGAGGTCAGGAGTTCGAGACTAGCCTGGCTGACATGGTGAAACCCCATTTCTACTAAAAATACAAAAAACCTCCAAAAAATCAGCTGGGTGTGGTGGCACACACCTGTAATCCCAGCTACTCGGGAGGCCGAGTTAGGAGAATCACTTGAACTTGGGAGGCGGAGGTTGCAGTGAGCCGAGATCATGCCATTGCACTCCAGCCTGGGCAACAAGAGGGAAACTCCGTCTCAGGGAAA
>NW_016807321.1:2024115-2027311 GCF_001698545.2 Rhinopithecus bieti
TTGCAGTGAGCCGAGATCGCGCCACTGCACTCCAGCTGGGACAACAGAGCGAGACTCCGTCTCAAAAAAAAAAAAAAGAAAAGAAAATACACTAATGTTTCTCAGCTTTCTATTCTAAAATACCTATGGTAACAAATTTTTTTTTTTTTTAGACGGAGTCTTGCTCTGTCGCCCAGGCTGGAGTATAGTGGTGCGATCTCAGCTCACTGCAAGCTCCACCTCCTGGGTTCGCACCATTCTCCTGCCTCAGCCTCCCAAGTAGCTGGGACTACAGGCACCCACCACCACGCCCAGCTAATTTTTGTACTTTTTTAGTAGAGACGGGGTTTCATCATGTTAGCCAGGATGGTCTCTATCTCCAGACCTCATGATCCGCCCGCCTCGGCCTCCCAAAGTGCTGGGATTACAGGCATGAGCCACTGCGCCCGGCCTATGGTAGCAAATTTTTAATCCAGATGTTTAGAAGCATTTAATAATTTCAAATTGTAAATTAGAGTAAAATGACACTGCTGATACTCAACTATGCAACAAAAGTATTCAACTGTTCAACAAAAAACTTTGCATAAATCATACTTAGGTCAAATTTCACTGGTTTCACTTGTTTTTATGTTTTAACAGGACAATGTTTTATTTGTTCTTTTATTACTTAATTTTATTGTTTTAGAGACAAGGTCTTGCTCTGTTGCCCAGGCTGGAGTCCAGTAGCACAATCATAGTTCATTACAGCCTCAAACTCCTGGCCTCAAGCGACCCTCCCGCCTCAGCCTCCCAAAGCACTGGGATTACAGGCGTGAGCCACCACGTCCAGCCTCAGAACCACTTTTAGTTAAGAAACATCCTTTCTCTTTTCCATCTATACACAACACCATTGGAGCCCTTTGTCATCACCACAAACCAGAACACCAAGCCTGGGTCTATGTGAGGCACTCGAAGTGTTTAAGTGATGACAGCAGAAAAGCAGGAAAATCCCTCCCATGGACCCCATGGCCTAAGACCCCAGCACTGCAAAAATTCACAGCCATGCCGGAGCCATGGCAGAGGGCAGGAGGACCATAGTCAGGATAAGGCAGCCGCATCTCAAAGCCCTGAATAAGTCTGTGGCCTTAATAGAGATTTTTAATCAAACATTTATTCTTAGGAGTCAGGCCATTCAAGCAAACTTAGCAGCAACAAGATGAATTTTTCCCCCAGGGGAGGGGACAGATTCAAAGGATAATTTTTTCTTTTTTTAATCTGCTAGAAAAGCCAGTGGAGGTAAGTATCAGCCATCACTCAAGGTCACTCATGAGACTTCCAGGTAAAATACGCAAAGTCCAGGGAGAAGCAGCAGCCTGAATTTTTACAAGAATGATACTTGGGCAAGAACTTGAAGTCCCCAGGAGAGGGAACGTACCATGGCAGACGCCGCAACACGGGGTGTGGGGATGGGAAGGGGCAATGGCTTCCAGACCTTTCCTCTCACTTTAACTCAGCACTGGAGCGGGCACCTGGGCACCAGTCACGGCAATGGGAGGAACTAGTTCCGGTTCTCAGGCTGTGATGCGTCTAGGCACCGTGCACAAAGTGGGTCTCCTGGGCTCTGAGAGGCCAGGCTAAGACCTCTGATGGAGAACACAGCACCGGAGCTGCACCGCTGTCCCAGAAACACAGGCCACAGGGACAGAGTGGCCCAATTTCCCTTAATTTAAAAACCCCACGTCAGGGCAGTGTTGGAAAGTTCACTCTGCTAAAATTTAATTCAGTGTTTGTAAATACGTCTGACAATAACTATGTAACCCTCCACGGCATTTTCTCTAAATCTTTGGAGCAGTTTCACCGTTCAGTGTTTACCTCCTGACCTCTGTGACCACCAGGGGATGGGGAGGGACGGAGAGCGCAGGGCACTGGGTCAGCCTGGCCCTGGTGGAACTGACCTGGGGGCCCTTAGGTAACAGTCCATCCAACCCGAACATCGGAAACAGGAGTGGAACTCAGGTCTGAGCACAGAACGACGCATCTTCACACAAAACAGCTAAACCCGAATAGAAATCGCCTCATCTAAGCAAAAAGAAACTCTCACGTTCACGATAATGCTGTCAGTGAGAGGCTTAATTAAATGCTTGTCCCCAGGCTGGCCTGAAGGCAAAGTGGAATTTTGGATTTCTGAACACCGCAAAGTGAGTGCATTCCACCCCCACCCCCCCCGCACCCCCGCCAAGGAGAAATCCGACAGTAACTCCCCAGTCTAGCTTTTTGGGGGGCACAGTGTGTAAGTTCCCATCTGAATTTGCAATAACTTGTGCCCAAGTACTCCCCCCACTCCTCAGTCCTTTCTGTAGTAGGAACGAGGCTGAGGTGCCCAAAGGTGTCAGTTGGAAACACGTAAAACGCACCGAGCAGAAAGGTTCTACTCTGATAAATACTGTCGCTTGCTTCATTATTCATGTGAAAAAACCCTTCTATACATTTCCTTTTGATGAACAAACTATTTTCCACTCTCGTAGAGTGAAACAGTGCCTTGCAGAGGCAGCGTGAGTGCCAGCAGCAGAGATGTATCCAGTCTGTTACCCAAACGGGAAGTTAGCTCTGATAATAGAGCCAATAAGAAAGATTCTACAATCGATACAATTAAAATGCCCGTGAGTTCGCGGCGCACAGGTAGGTGTCTGTGCCCAGGCCGTGCGCTAAACACGTTTCTAATTAGCATTTCTTTAAACAATGCTGATCACAGTCTTGCCACCGTAATCCACTCCAAATGCATCGCTGAGATTGCAGCACGGAAAGCGAGAGGAAATTCGCTGCGAATCTCAGTCAAACTTTCTTTTGTTTATATTTCTTCGCTGTCAGAAAATATCTGTTCTTCGCCCCATCTGGTCTGTACCCTGGCTCCTCGGTCCAGCCCTATTGTGTGTGCTTCGTTAAACCTACGAACAGTGAATCTGTCAGCGGGGCCAGGGGAACCCCAACTAGCCGGAGCCCTCCCTCTGGCGCAGAGAATTCCCCGTTTGCCTTCGCGATTGAGTTGTCAGACACCGGCTCGCGCTCCCCCGCGAAACTGACATGTCTATTTACAGAGAAACAAAGACGCGGCTCGCTGCGGACCCCGCTCCCTCCGCGCGCCCCGTCCGCCCCGCGCGCCCCGCGCCCTCCGCGCCCCTCGCCGCCCCGCCCCGAGGCCCCTGCGCCCCGGTTCGGCCGGCGATTAACATGGAGACCA
>NW_016807321.1:2028367-2057957 GCF_001698545.2 Rhinopithecus bieti
GGCCGGACAGCGGAAGTGCGGGCTGGAGCTCGCTGGGCATTGTGGGAAGCCCCCTCCCCTGGGCTGGCGGGGGACTGGGGCGGCGCGGCGCGGGGGTCCCCCTGGTCCCGGCTGCGCCCTTGCCCCGCGGGCGCGGAGCAGCCTGGAAACCGCCCCACGGGAGCGGCGACCCCGGCAAGGGCACCCAATCCCTTCCCGGGCTGCGCACCGGGCCCTGCCCACGCGCAGGTTTCTCGGGGGCGCGCGGGTGCCCGGGTCACGGGCCGTCCCCGCGCCCGACGCGCCGTTGCGCTGCGCGCGTCTCGCAAACTTGGCGACTCCCCCAGCCCGGCCGGGCCTCTCCGCGGGCCGCTTGCGATGCGGAAAAGGCGCCCCCAAGGAAGGCCGCCCGGGGCGCGGGGTCCGGAAGGGCCTGGGCACCGCGCGCGCCCACCCTCGGGGGCCTCGGCGCACCGGGAGATCAGCGCACCTCGGGCACGGGCCTCGTGGGGGGTGCCCGCCAGTGGGGCTCGCTTTTGGCTGACTAGGGGCACCGGCGGCCGCGCGTGGGTCCCTCCCGTCGTGTCGTCTGCCCCACGGGGACGAAGGGCTCCGGGAGGGGAAGGGAACCAGCGGCTCGTGCCTCGCCCCAGCCCCGTGTGCAGCCCCGAGCCGAGCGGCCCGGGACGCGTCTCCACCACTGGGCGCCCGGACCCTGTGCGTCGCTTCTCGCCTCCGCGTCCTCAGCCCTCGGGCGGGTGGAGTGGGAAGCGCGGCCCCGCATTCCTGGCCGTCCTGCGTGGGGGTAAAGGCCACCTCGCTTCCTCTCCCCGGGCGCGGCGGCGGGAAGGGAGGTGAGCCTGTGGCCGGCAGCCGCGCGAGGGAGTCGAGCCCGACCGGGCCAACCAATGGGGAGGCGCCCGGGCCGTCCAGCCTGCCTCCCTGCGGGCCCAGCGTGGCGGATTCCTCGGGAGGTGGGAGGCGGCGGCCCTATGGATGCTTTCAAATCAGGATGTGTGAGGCACATTCAGGAGCGGCGGTGGGAGGCGGCTGAGGGCTCTCCATGAGTGAGCAAAGGCGAGCGAGGTCTGGCTGCCGGGACCAACGCCTGGGACACTCCCTTAACTGCCGTCGCGGGCTCCTGGAAATGGCTGTGCGGACAACCCCTTCCCATCCCCTCGCCAAGGTCGCCGGGATGGCACTGCGGCCCAGGAAGCCTCGTCCCCGGCCTACCTCGCGCAACACCCTCTCGGTGGCACCGCCGGCTGTGGTCTGAAACAGCAGGGCCAGCGTCACCGACCTTCGGGAGGTGGGGGCTGAGCACAGCCACCCTGAGAAAAGGCAGCTTCCAGGAGGTTCTGGCAGCATGCCTCCCCCTTGGAGGGAACAGAGGGCACTGCTTGCAGCAGCCCCCACCTACCCACCCAGAGCCCAGTTGTACCCCATGGAGGAAAGGAGGCCTGGGGAGACAGGAGAGCTCGGGCCCACCCAGCCAAAGTAAGGAGGACCAGGGCCCCGATGCCTGCCCCAGGGGTCTCCCGCATAGCCTGCTCATGTTCTCCTGCGCAAAAGAGAACCCCAGTCTCTCCCAAGATGTCTGGACCTCCCTAGACAGCCTCCAAGGAGAGCAGTGTTAATGGTTTGCCATGTCCATTGTCCATGCAGGGATGGAGAGCAGCAGCAGCTGCCTGGCGGAACACACAGTGGCACTCAGTCATTGCTTAGGAGGCCTGCCCGTAAGAACCAAGCCTTGATCTCGCCACGACCAAGGCCAACCCCACCTGCCAGGTTAGGGCTGCCTGTCTTGGTAGAAACTTTCTGAGTTCTAGAATGAGCCGGGCAGATGAGGCTCTGGGCCCTTTCTCACCTGGGAGTCCCACTTCTACCTCCTACCCCCTCAGCAACCCTGCCAGTGACTGGGAACAGAGAGACTCCTGACTTCTGCTCCAAGAACCAATGGAAGGTCAAGCAGCCTGGAGATGAAGCCAGTATGTCAAAAAGGAAGAACCAAGACCAGTCTCAGAGACAGCATCCTGGTTAAGTCCTGCCCAAAGCCCACCCTACCTGCAGACCGTTAACTCCAAGAGCTAATAAACCCCACTACTATTTAAAAGAAAAACAAACGAACAAAAACCAGCAGCAGCAACTGCAGCCTCTCAGCCGAACTGATAGAAGGAGGAAGGTGGAGTAGTTGGGCTCCTGTAGCCACCGGATACGTCTGCTCCGACGGGCGTGCTGGCCCCGTGGCCCCAGGAACCTCAGGTTTGTTGGAGCCCAGCATCTGCTGAGCTGCTGCTGGGATTAGACATGAGACGGGGATGCCGGGCTGGGCCGCAGTGCCCTCTCTCTTCCCAGGACCCGGGACACTTGTGCAGGTGATGCATGCCAAGCCTGGGGTCCACAGACGCAAGAAGGGATCTGCCGCCTGGCAGCCGGCTGGGAGGCAGCTCTGGGAACAGAGGACGTGAAGTGTGGCCTCAGCAGTGTTGGGATCAGGGCTGGGAGGCCAACACATGGGTGTCTGGGAGGGTCCCGAGGGTGGGGTCTCTGAGGGCGACGATGAACTGGACATAGTCCCTGACCTCAGCAAGTGGATGAACACGACAGGCAAACAAGTGGTCAGGCCTCTGTAGGGCACACTTGTCCACGCTGCATGAGGTGGTCATTCCTGAAAGTCACCCCCAGCCATCTGGGTGAGCCTGTCGGGAGCCTGTCCAAGGGACCCTGAGGCCTATGAGGGATGAGCAGCAGCAGACCAGGAGTTCTGGAGGATGGGGGGCTCAGGGCAAGGTGCAGAGGCTGGGCAGCCCCACGGATGTACCTGCTAAGGGACATGCCCCCCACAAACCCCTGGAACAACTCAACCAGAGACACAAATAGAGAGCCATCTGGGTGGCAGGGCCCCCGGAGGGTCCTGGCACAGCCTCGTGCTGTGGCCTCTCCGCAGACCTGTGTTCACAGACTCCCTGCACCACTTACCCTGCCAGCCGGCCACCTGCCCTCCACCCTCACTGTGTGGCTTCTAGGGGCCAGGGGTCTGGGAGGGGACAAGCCCCATTCTAGGTGCTCTGACCCACCAAGAGAGTGGGGACCTGCCTCTCACCCTTAGGAAGGATGACCTGGGAGGAGCTTTGGGAAAGAAAATTGCCGAGGAGGAACAGATACCCCTTCCTGTCTGTGTCCCCCCGAGCAGCAGCAGACACTCCTTCCTGTCTGTGTCCCCCCGAGCAACAGACACCCCTTCCTGCCTGGGTGCCCCCAAGCAGCTCCCCAACCTCGCCAGGGCCTTTACCACCACCCCCTCTTCTCCCAAGGAGGCATTTCCTTGTCCACCCCCAGCTGGGATTTCTATGGTTGTCTTTGTCTCAGTCACTGGTCAGGGAACCTGCCTGTTTATTCACCAGCCAGTGATGTTACTCAGTCGTCCCCATGGCAACAGCCCTGGGAGTCCTGCCCCCTCCCAGGGAACTGCCCAGAACCTGTCCCTGCCCTCTCCAGGCCTCTGCTGGGAGCCCAGACAGAGGGAGAGGCAGAGGGCAGGGCGGGGACAGAGGCCCGCCGCCCGCCTGAGGATGCTGGGGCTGTCCAGGGAGCCGCCCACCGCACGTCATCCTGGGTCCTGCGGGTGGACTGGAGGCCGGCCGTGGGCACAGCAGAGCCCCACCCACGGCTGGGGGAGGTGGCCTGGTCAAGGCTGGATGGAGGTGGGCCTCCTCTCGGGCTTGGCTTGGCCAGGTCCAGTGCCAGCTGGCCCTGCCCTCCCACCCAGGCCTCCCCGAGACCACCCTCCAGAGCTGCTCTGGGGCCAGGGGCTACCTGCCAACCCCACGGCTGCCCCACCCCAACTGTCCTCCAGGCCTGTGCCCCTGCCAAGCCCCAACTGCCGCTCCAGCTGCCACAGCCAACTGTCGACCGGTCTCCATTCCAAGCGCCTGCTCACCCCCAATCGTCCTTCCAAAATGCTGCTGCCAACTGCCAGCCCCCTTCCTTCCTGAGCCCTGGCTCCTACCACCACTCCAGGCCACCACACCAGGGATCTGCATTCCAGACCTTCCCTCGGGACAGAGGCCAGGCCACACCTGCCGTGTGCCTGGTGGGATGGGATGGGGTGGGGGAGGCACTGAAGGTCTGAGACCTGAGGCGTCAGCACAGAAGGGCAGAGCAGGCGATGGGGCCAGGCCGTAGCAGACAGAAGGCAAGGGGCAGGGAGAGCGCAGGCCGAGCAGGGGAAGGCGAGAGGGCAGGGCAGCCCATCCTCAGTGCCAGGGGCCACACCAGGCCCAGCACAGGGGTGGGAAGACCGCCGGAGTACAGCCCGAGCAGGCCCTGGGAGCTGCAGGGCGGAGCTGGGCTTTCCCTCAGAGGGTCTGTGAACAGCTTGGCCTGACCGCAGACCCCGAGAGGGTCCTCCCAGCCATGTCGGGGGGAACTGGCCCCTCCCCACCAGCCCTGCACAGCTTGGGGTGGAGTCAGCTCCCAGGCCTCAGCTGTCCCAGGCCAGCCTGGGCTCCTTCCTGCTTCACCACCTGGCACATGGGGCCGGCCTGGGTCCCTTTAGGTTCCAACGTGTGGCCTCTCAGTCCCAGCCCTGGCCTTGCTGCCCCTTCCCTCCTTGGAGCTTGCTTTCTGCATTCATCCCAGTGGTCCCTGATCCTCACCTCCAGCATGAGATCCCCCATATCCCCCAGCCTGTGAGACCCTATCCCTCAAATCCCTCAAACACAGCAGGTGCCCGCAAGTTGGCTCGCTAGGCCTAGGGGAGGCACTGCTGCCCTTGCAGGTCAGACCTGGGGCTGTAATTCCATCCCAGGCTCTGGACCAGCCGGTCAGCACCAGGAGGTGATGGGGGCTGGGGCCTCAGTCCCGGCTGAGGGGACACAGCTGCTCCCCAGGGGCCCCCGGCCTCCGAGGGCTCGCGTTGCAGAGGCGGGTGATGGCTCTGCAGATAGCCACGGCGGGTGAAATGGACACCTGGCTCTCCCTGGCGTCCCCTCCAGGAGCTGCTACTGGGCAGTCCGCCTTCCAGGATGGGACAGTGAGGCAGGCACAGGGGGCCATGTCAGCCTATTGGTCGGGCTGGCCCTGGAGGTAGGGAAAGACGGACGTGTTTGCTGAGCACCTATGGCGTGCCGGGAATCTTCCTACTTGGGGAACAGGGGGGGGAAGGGCTCTCCCAGGGTCATCTGGCCCCCCTCCGGTGCTGGGGCCTGGGAAGGAGAGAGAAGGGAGGTGGCTGTGGCCCCTCCCCTCCCACCAGAGGGGGTCTGCTGGGGTTCCCTTGGTGGATATGCAGAGGTCCCAGCCCTGCACAAGGCCAGCCTGTTGCCTCAGCCTCGTTCACTCACTCGCTCACTCGTAACATTCACAGATCATGGAACCTGTCGCGTGCCAGGACGTGCTGGGTCTGGAGAGCCAGACAAAATCCCTTGTATTGCAGGAGTGGGGAGTCAGTGACAGGTCAGCGAATTCATAAAGGAGCTCTTCTGAGATAAAAAGGAACTGGGGACGGGCCCCTCGGGGACGTGGCTGGTGCTGGGGCAGAGCAGGAAAAGGCAAGCTGAGTTCCTGGCCATGGCGGGGACGACACAGGGCAGGAGGGCCAGGCCCAAGGGCCATTGCGGGGACGACAGGGAGCAGGAGGGCCAGGCCCACGGGCCATGGCGGGGACGACGGGGCAGGAGGGCCAGGCCCACGGGCCATGGCGGGGACGACAGGGGGCAGGAGGGCCAGGCCCACGGGCCATGGCGGGGACGACACGGGGCAGGAGGGCCAGGCCCACGGGCACGGGGTCCCCAGGGAAGAGAACAGCAGAACCATGCCATGCTGGCTTATGACCCCAAGCTGGGGCATGTGCTGATATAAAAAATAAGAACAATTAAATACAAGAAATACACTCACCTCCCCTACAAAAGAAGTCCAAGTGATACCTGTAAGTTCCAGGAGCAGAGATTACCCCATGCACACACCAGGAGTGAGGACTGGGTCTAGGGACTCCTTTCCGAAGAGCAGAGTCAAGACAGGCAAAGAGGAACTCAGCTGAGGAGGCGACTGGCAGGCACCACTTTGGCCAGGTGACCATCGCCAAGCAATCGTGCGGGCGTCCCGCAGCTCTGATAAGATGTGACGCGAAGAGCACCTCACCTCTGTGAAATTCTTCCCAAATTAAAAACCTCAGTCTACTCCTGAGAAAGTGCATCAGACAAACCCATAAGGGGCTTTCTTTTGTTGTGCTTGTTTTTGTTTTTGAGACAGAGTCTTGCTCTGTCGCCCAGGCTGGAGTGTAGTGGCAAGATCTCGGCTCACTGCAACATCTACCTCTTGGGTTCAAGCGATTCTCCTGCCTCAGCCTCCTGAGTAGCTGGGATGACAGGCACCTGCCACCACACCTGGCTATTTTTCGTATTTTTAGTAGAAATGGATTTTTAGTAACCAGACCATGTTGGCCAGGCTGGTTTTGAACTCCTGACCTCAAGTGATCTGCCCGCCTCAGCCTCTTGAAGTACTGGGATTACAGGCATGAGTCACCATGCCTGGACACAAACCAAGGGACTTTCTACAAAAACACCTTGTCGGTGATCCTCAAAGGTCACCAAGAACAAGGAAATCTGAGAAACTGTCAGACAGCAGAGCCTAAGGAGATGGGACAGCTCTAAGCATTGTGGCACCCGATGAGGCCCTGGAGCCGAAGAAGGCCATCGATGGCAGGACTGACAGACTTCAAATAAAGTCCGCTCTGTGGTGGAGATCAACAGACCCCAATGTGGGCTTCCTAAAGCACCCAGCAACACAGGACGGCGGCGTCAGGAAGACAGAGCTTTCGTGATGGCTGCATAGGACTCTCTCTGCTTTGCAGTGTCACACATTCTATCGGCCAGGCTGGAGTGCAGTGGCGCGATCTCAATTCACTGCAACCTCCACCTCCCGGGTTCAAGTGATGCTCCTGCCTCAGCCTCCTGAGCATCTGGGATTACAGGTGCCCGCCACATGTCCAGTTAATTTTATTTATTTATTTATTTATTTATTTATTTATTTATTTAGAGATGGAGTCTCGCTCTGTCGCCCAGGCTGGAGTGCAGTGGCATGATCTTGGCTCACTGCAACCTCCACCTCCTGGGTTCAAGCAATTCTCCTGCCTCAGCCTCCCGAGTAGTTGGGATTACAGGTGCCCACCACCATGCCCAGCTCATTTTTGTATTTTTAGTAGAGACGAGGTTTCACCATCTTGGCCATGCTGGTCCTGAACTCCTGACCTCATGATCCACCCACCTTGGCCTCCCAAAGTGCTGGGATTACAGGCGTGAGCCACTGTGCCCGGCCAATTTTTTTATTTTTAGTAGACACAGAGTTTCACCATGTTGGCCAGGCTGGTCTCAAACTCCTGACCTCAAGTGATCCACCCACCTCGGTCTCCCACAGTGCCAGAATGACATGCATGAGCCACCTCGGTCTCCCACAGTGCCGGGGTGACGGGCGTGAGCCACCGCACCCCTCCTGCACAATGTCGCCTACTTTCTGATATCTAAAATTATTCCAAAATAAAGTTTATTTTTTAAAAGGAAAAAAATACAAAACCAAACAATCGAAGAAAACCACCTTCTTTTGGCCCTGGCGTTGGGAGTTAAGCAGCCTCTCCAGGCCTATCTCAGCCAAGATGCTCATTTTTGGTTGCAGAATTTGGGAGTTCAGGGTGCTCCTGGTTCTGCCCAGCTTGGAAGCACACAAAGGCCACGGGGACCACAGAACCTCCAAGCTGAGTCTGGGTGTGCCTCGTGAGGAAGGAAGGTTGGTCCCCACGTTCATGTGAACCTGTGTGTGACAAACTGTGAACCCTCACACTGCAGAGGAGACCCGCCAGAACACTGTGCTGAGAGACTCCGACAAAGCTCAGTCTGGCGCTGGCCTGCGGGAGCCTCATCCCTAAAGGTGATTCCAGCTCTGTGTTGCGTCTTTGCTCAAGTTGACAAAATGCTGCCAAAATGCAAAGTGTAAACACGATCCCAATGCAGACTTTCCACAGCTAAACCACTTTCCATATTTTCCACTCAGCCCTTCTGTGATTTTCCATTTTTCTCCAGCACCTTTTGGATTACCCCTTCATTACTTCCCCAAACCCCTTCTTTTTCCTTTTCTGTTCTCTGTTTAAAAACCTGGGTTGGCCCGGTGCAGTGGGTCACGCCTGTAATCCCAGCACTTTGGGAGGCTGAGGCAGGCAGATCATGAGGTCAGGAGTTTGAGATCAGCCTGGCCAATATGGTGAAACTCGGTCTCTACTAAAAAATCCCAAAATTAGCCAGGCATGGTGCCGGTGCCTGTGGTCCCAGCTACTCAGGAGGCTGAGGCAGGAGAATGGCTTGAACCCGGGAGGCGGAGCTCGCAGTGAGCTGAGATCGCACCACTGCACTCCAGCCTGGGGAAAAGAGAGAGACCCCGTCTCAAAAAAAAAAAAAAAAAAAAACTGCAGTCTTCCCCCACACTGCAGTCTGAGTAAAACCCATCTTTCCGCCTTCAGGTGTCCGGGGTTGGGTCTCATTCCGGGTCCCATGCTTCTGCCTGCGTCTCAGCTGCGTGTCTGCGCTCCTGCCCGCATGGGCTTGATCACGTGCGTCTGTGGATGCGGACTGTGTGTGCCTGTGTGCACCGATGTGTGGTAGGCCTGTGTGCTGCTGGTGCTAACCATGTCTGGGAGTGTATCGTGTCCACTGCAGTGCACCTTCCGATGTCGTCTGCCAGCCACATCCAGTTCTGGACACTGGGCAAAATATTGTCCTGCCCTTCAGGAGCCCGCCCTACCAAGGGTGAGCTGTGAGCCAAGTCTCAGGATGGAAGGCAAGGTGCCCTCTGGAGGGAGGTGGGGCTCTGGGAAGCTTCCTGGGGGCTGGGGCCATGGAGATGTGGGGCCATGGGGAGGGCCCAGCCTGAGCTGGACAGGGTTGGGCCAAGCCCTGAGCAGGTGCACAAGGAGTACAGATGAGGCTCAGAGGCCTTGCTGGGACCGTGGGGAATGAGCCATTTTCTAAGAACTTGCTGCCAAGCCAGGGCTTCTGGGCTTTTCCGTGGGCTGAAGATGCTATTAGGACTGTATTTATTTATTTATTTATTTATTTATTTAGAGAAGGAGTTTCGCTCTTGTTGCTCAGGCCAATGGCACGATCTCGGCTCACCGCAACCTCCGCCTCCCAGGTTCAAGTGATTCTCCTGCCTCAATCTCCCGAGTAGCTGGGATTACAGGCACCTGTCACCATGCTCAGCTAATTTTTTTTTTGTATTTTTAGTAGAGATGAGGTTTCACCATGTTGGCCAGGCTGGTCTTATTTTTTTTTTTTTTTTTTGAGACGGAGTCTCGCCTCTGTCACCCAGGCTGGAGTGCTGTGGCCAGGATCTCGAGCTCACTGCAAGCTCCATCTCCCGGGTTCATGCCATTCTCCTGCCTCAAGCCTCCCGGGTAGCTGGGGACTACAGGCGCCCGCCACGTCCACCCGGCTAGTTTTTTGTAGTTTTTAGAGAGACGGGGGTTCACCGTGTTAGCCAGGATGGTCTCCGATCTCCTGACCTCGTGATCCGCCCGTCTCGGCCTCCCAAAGTGCTGGGATTACAGGCTTGAGCTACCGCGCCCGGCCAGGCTGGTCTTAAACTCCTGACCTCAGGTGATCTGCCTGCCTTGGCCTCCCAAAGTGCTGGAATTACAGGCGTGAGCCACCACACTCAGCGTATTTATTTATTTATTTATTTTATTTTATTTTTTGAGACAGAGTCTTGCTCTGTTGCCAGGCTGGAGTGCGGTGGTGCAATCTCGGCTCACTGCAACCTCTGCTTTCCGGGTTCAAGCAATTCTCCTGCCTCAGCCTCCCAAGTAGCTGGGACTATAGGCACGTGCCACCACACCCAGCTATTTTTTATATTTTTAGTGGAGACAGGGTTTCACCGTGTTGTCCAGGATGGTCTGGATCTCTTGACCTCATGATATGCCCGCCTTGGCTTCCCAAAGTGCTGGGATTACAGGCGTGAGCCATTGCACCCAGCCCCTTATTTATTTTTTGAGACAGAGTCTCACGCTGTTGCCTAGGCTGGAGTACAGTGGCATGACCTCAGCACACTGTAACCTCCACCTCCTGGGTTCAAAGTGATCGTGCCTCAGCCTCCTGAGTAGCTGAGATTACAGGTACACATCACCATGCCTGGCTGATTTTTATATTTTTGGTAGAAACAGGGTTTCACCATGTTGGCCAGGCTGGTCTTGAACCTCTGACCTCAGGTAATCTGCCTGCCTCAGCCTCCCAAAGTGCTGGGATTACAGGTGTGAGCCACCACGCCCGGCTGCTTTAGGACTTCAGAATGAGAGAACAGACTTGATCTAATAATGGTTAGTCAGTCAGATACATTTTTAGGATGTAGGGCCGATGTGCCCTGGGATTGTGCAGAAGTTGGAGATGGGAGAGAAGTCAAAGGAGGGCTGACATCTCTTCACAGGCAATGTGGGTAGTGGCAGATGGTTCATGGCACAGGAAGCGGAGGGGTGTGGAGGTGGTACCCGGGCTGGAGGAGAGAGGCCAGGGCTGCAGGTGTATCCTGAGGGGAGGAGGCTGGGGAAGTCCCTGGAGGAAGCCAGAGGGAGCAGAGCCGTGACCCCCGGGGTGCACAGAGGCTGGGGTCGGGGAGACCATGCAGTGGTGAGGGGACCTCAGAGCACTGCTTCCTCTTCCCTGTTTGGGGTTTCAGAGGTCCCTTGTGCAGGGGCCAGGGCAGAGCCCCATCCTTAGGACACTTAGGCCCCAAGTGGACTTCTACAAGCTGCTTCCAGAGGATGGAGACAGAGCACCCAGTCCAGATTATAGCTTGACCCAGGGCTCTCTCCCAACCTTGTTTGGGGTTTGGGACAGCAGAATCTGTGCTCTGGGCTTCTGGGTCCCCATCAAAATGGAACAAGGTGACCTGCAGCCCCAGTCAGGTAAGACTAGCCCGTTCTCCTGCACAGTTCTGGCTAAAGCCTCCACCCCCAAGCAGGTGATATTCCCTCCCCAGATGTCCCATACAGCTCGGACTCTGGGGTCCCTTCCGGATTAGCACAGTCTGATGGGAGAAGCAAACATCTGAAATGAAAATAGAACGCCTGTGGGCCGGGCGCAGTGGCTCACACCTGCAATCCCAGCACTTTGGGAGGTTGAGCACAGGAGTTCGAGACCAGCCTGGGCAAGATGGTGAGACCCGGTCTTTACAAAAAAGTGTGGTGGCACATGCCTGTGGTTCCAGCTTCTTGGGAGGCTGAGGTGGGAGGATCACTTGAGCCAGGTGGTTGAGATTGCAGTGAGCTGAGATTGCACCACTGTGCTCCAACCTGGGCGACAGAGCAAGATCCTGTTTCAAATAACAAAAAAATAAGAGAGCACCACCTCTCTCTCCGTGCTGCCCACCCACCTGCTCGGATGGCCTTGGCTCCACCTCTGACCTGTACCTGTGTATGCCTCATGAAACGACAATCCCAGGCCTGCACACCCTGCTTCTGTCGAGAGAGGTGCCAGCCTAGCCACTGTTTGTGGCCCGCTTGGCTGCAGCCTCAGCCTCTCCCACCAGTCTGGCTGTACCATTCACACTGCTGCCCAGCTCCTTCCCCACTCTGGCTTTGCACCTGCCCTTCCGTCAGCCTAGAACACCCCTCCTGCCCACCTGGTGAATCCCAGCATCCCAGAAGATTCACCTCCAGCCCCAGCTCCAGGCCATCATGACACAGCCCTCCCCTCCTGCCTTAAGTTCCCACAGGCCCAGACCCCAGCCCTGCCTGCACTTTCTATCCTTCCCCTTCCCCTCAAAAATAGCCCAGGGCCTCTGGAAGTGAAAAGGGTGGCATGGAGGGAAGAGAGCAGGAGGCATCCTGGCTGCCCAGCCGAGGGCTGGTTCCCCAGGTCCCATGCCAGTGCTCCAAAGCCAACCAGCCTGGCTCCAGCACGGTGAGCCCCACATCTGCAGCCCCACTTGTGTGTGCCCCTGAGTCCTGAGGGCTCTGGAGCTGTCCTGGCTAGAACTGGAGTTACCACCTACTGCGGGGCAGGGTCTCAGCTGCTCTGAGCACCAGGCTGCACCAGGAGCACTCACCTCATGGAGCGAAGGCCCAGAAGCACTGCCTTTCTTGTGGGCATCGCTACCCTAAGTGGGTCGGCAATGATGAGGAGGCACCGAGGGCCACTCCCTGGCTGTGAGCTGTGCTTGCACATCTTGGATGCCCCGTGGGCACTTCCTTCCTGTTGGGATTTGGGCTCAGGTTTATCCCTGGCTGCTTCTGGGAACCCTGGGGGCTAAAGGACCCTGCAAGACGGCTGGGTTGGAAGAAAGGGGCTTGCCCGGTTCTGGGAGCTGGGCAGATATGTGGGTGGTGAGCAAAAATTGGGAGGGCTTCTCATCTGGGCCTCCTGCCCCTGAGGGTCCATCCTGGTACAGGATCAGGTAGCATCAAAGGGAACACCTAGGACGAGGGACTAGAGGGGGACCAGGGCCTTGGCCAAGGCCTTGTGGGGAGTGCCCTGCCCAGGGGTGGGGCTGCAGGAAGGACAGGCCATTCCACCTGAGTGGGCCGCCCCTGCCTCATAGCCCCCCGACCCAGGGTGCTCAGAGCTCTCTCCTTCTGGAGCCTTACGGGAAGCCCTGCTGCTTAGGGGCTGGTGTACACCACCCAGAGCTGGGTTCTGTAGCCTCCACTGCCACAGGCTGGGCAGGCTCTGGCCCCTCCTCCCTTGGGGGGTCCTGGTGCCGGGGTGGTTTTGAAAACCAGAGACTGGAGGCCTTATCAGACCACAGGTTTTCCTGAGGAAGGAAGGGTGGGTGTGGGCCTCCGGGATGGGCGCCTCCTCTGGGTGTGCCCGGCCTGGTGGAGGGCGCACATGCACTGCCCATGCCTCCTGGGGGACCCCAGTCCAAGGCCCTGCCCCACCAGAGACAAGCAGACTGCAAAGGCTGGACCCGGTAGGGTGTGGGTCCAGGGCTCAGGCCTGGGGTGGGGTGTGAACTCCCTGAAATCACAGCAGATGCCAGCATCCTCCGGGAGAGCGTGCCTGGCTCCCCCAGCTGAGGCTCAGAGGAATTTGCGGCCAGTTCACTGGCAGTTCCGCTCCTAGGGATATGCCCAGTGAGAATCTATACTTGGGTTCACCAAAAAACAAGCAAGAATGTTCCAAGTGACCCTGTTCATAATAGCCCCAACCTGGAAACCCCGAATGCCCATTAATGCTGGGTGTGGCCTGTCATCCAGGGGATAGTGACTGTAGCCAGGAGAAGCCACCCGGGCTTCCTCCACGGACTCCGCGTCAGACAATGGGAAGCAGAGGCCAGAAGTGCAGGCAGAGCTGGTGCCCAGCATGGATTAGGTTCAGGAACAGGCAGGACTAGTGCAGGTGGACGGGGTCCATGAATGATGGCCTCTGGGGCATTGGCCAGCAGGGCCTTAGGGGCCTCCTGGTTTTGGCAATGTCCTGTTTTCTTGATCCAGGTGCTGGTGACAAGAGGCGTTCAGTCTATGGAAATTCAGAAAGCCACACACTTAGGATGGGTATGCTTCTCCGCCTGTGTGTGAAACTTCATTAAAAAGTTTCACACACAGGCCGGGCGCGGTGGTTCATGCCTGTAATCCCAGCACTTTGGGAGGCCGAGGCAGGTGGATCACAAGCTCAGGAGATCAAGACCATTCTGGCTAACACGGTGAAACCCCATCTCTACTAAAAATACAAAAAACTAGCCGGGCGTGGTGGCGGGCGCCTGTAGTCTCAGCTACTTGGGAGGTTGAGGCAAGAGAATGGCGTGAACCCGGGAGGTGGAGCTTGCAGTGAGCTGAGATGGCGCCACTGCACTCCAGCCTGGGCGACAGAGCGAGACTCCCTCTCAAAACAAAACAACAAAAAAAGAGTTTCACATACAGGCCAGGCACAGTGGCTCACGCCTGTAATCTCAGCACTTTGGGAGGCCGAGGTGGGAGGATCACAAGGTCAGGAGTTCAAGACCAGCTTGGCCAACATGGTGAAACCCCACCTCTACTAAAAACATAAAAATTAGCCGGGCGTGGTGGCGCACATCTGTAGTCCCAGCTACTTGGGAGGCTGAGGCAGGAGAATTGCTTGAACCCAGAAGGTGGAGGTTGCAGTGAGCCGAGATTGTGCCACTGCACTCCAGTCTGGGAGACAGAGTGAGACTCGTCTCAAAAAAAAAAAAAAAAAAAAAAAAAAAAAGTAACACAAAAAAAAAAACCCTCTCCTGACCCCTCCAGAGGGAGGAGTGTTCCCTGAGGCCCCTGCTTTCCTCCTGCCCTGTCCTGTCTGGGCCCAGCCCCTAAGGCAACCTTGCTCCCTCAGGGAAGTCGCTGGGCGGACTGGGCTGAAAGCCAGGGAGAGACTGCCAGGTCATGCCCCCAACCCTTCCCTTCGTGGAGGGAACGCAGAGGAGGCAGCCAGAGAGAGCAGCCCCTGAGGGAGGTGTGGGTGGGGCTGGGCTCAGAGTGGGGCAGCCAGGCTGACACCCCAGGCCCGCTCTGCCTTTCTTGGAAGAGCCTGGAGGAGCCATGTCGGGTGGGGGTGCCCTACAGCCGCGCAGGTGGGGCTGCGGCTGTGGGGCTCGCCCTGCCGGAGCGGGGCCGGCGGGCCGGGGAGCAGTGGCTTGGGACCTGGGGAACCCGCCCTGCCCTTGGCTGGGCAGCCAAGATGCCTCCTGCTCTCCTCCCTCCATCCCACCCCTTCACTTCCAGAGGCCCCGGGCTATTTTTAACTTGGCTGCGCAGCCAGAGCTGAAGGTGGACCTAGCCCTGCAGGGAGTGGGGAGGAGGGCGGAGCTGCAGCTGCTGTCCTGCCCCCACCCCTCCCACAGCTCTGGCTTTCCACCCGGGTGGGTGGGGGGTGCTGGTCATTCTCGACCTTAGAGGAGAAAGGGCATTACCCTGCAAATATGGTCACACTCAGAGGCCACACAGATGCTCCAAGATTCAGACACAAGCCTGAGACGCAAACTCAAAAACACACACCTAGGGTACACCCAGGCTCACTCGGTCACACACGCAGACACACACAGACACAGACACAAACACGGAGAGACACACAGACGCTGACGCACACAGACACACAGAGACACACACAGACACACGCAGAGACACACGGACACTGACACACACACTGACACACACAGACACACACTCAGAGACACACACACAGACACACAGACACACACAGACACAAACACGGAGAGACACACAGACGCTGACGCACACAGACACATGCAGAGACACACACAGACATGCAGAGACACACACACACAGACACTGACCCACAGAGACACACGCAGAGACACACAGACACACACACAGACACAGACACACACAGACACTGAGACACAGAGACACTAACACAGACACACAGACACTGACACACACACAGACGCACAGAGACACTGACACACACACACTCTGCCTAGGGACAGCTCAGGAGTGTGTGAGACTCAAGGAGCCTCAGGACACAAAGACAGATGTGTGTGGAGGCTGTGGGCAGACCTCACTAGATGCCTGGAGACTCCCACGCCCTGAAGGCGAGCCCCACCCCTTCGTGGACACACACAGGCACTGATGCCCAGGGACCACCAGCTGTGGGGCTTGTGGGGAGGCCCGAGGTGGGGGAAGCTTGGGGGTGGAGCTGCCCACTCTGCCCACTCTGGCCTTTCCCCCAGCACCAGTCCAATGTCCCTGAAGCCCACTGAGTGGATGGACAAGCCCCAGGGGTCTCCACACCCTTCCCACCAAAGGGCAAGCTTGCGAAGGGCAGACTTGTGACCTTCCCTCTCCCCGTGCTCGCCCCACACTCAGGGCAGGAAGCCCCAGGAGAGGGCAGCTGCAGGGGAGGCCGTGGAGAGCTGACCTCAGAATGTGCTCAGCCCGGCCCCTTCCTTTCCCTGCTCCCCACTTCCCCTCTCCTCCCCCAGCCTTTGTTCCGTGGAGCAACTGCCCCCTGACCCCCGCTGAGGGAATTGGAGTCAGTCCTGGAAAAAACCCCAGGTGCTGGCTGGGGCCACTGCCTCCGGATCCAGGGATCCAGCGAGAGGAGGGAGTTGGGGGCTGGGAGAATTGGGGCTCAGGTGCCAGGGTGAGGGGCAGGGGCTAGCTTCCAGTTCCAACCCGCCCACCTCACACCCCACCTCCACCCCAGGAGGCCCAGGGCAGCTCCTGGAGGAATGTGGAGGGCGGGGGAGGGGGACAGGACATCCTCTTGGCAGGACACAGGACGCCCAGTCCAGCCCAGTCCGGAGGTCCGGAGGTTCCCAGCCCCGGGCAAGGCCCCAGGGGGAGGGTCACTGGGGCCTGGGGCTCACCAGTTCCAGCCTCGGCCAGCAGTGTCCATGGCCAGTCCAGGTCACCTCCAGTGGGGGCTGGAGGCCGCAGTGGAACGGCCGCCCCGCCCCCAGGGTGATCCATCCCTAAGGGGTCCCACGTGTGTTGGAGGGGCCGGCAGGCCTGGGTTTGTCCTCAGCTCTGCAGATCTTGGGGTCGCCACCTGCAGGAGAGGCCAGCCTCAGGCTGGCCCTGGCCCTCCCGGGCCCAGGACAGGAAGTCCAGGGACAGTCGGTTGGCAGGACAGCCATAGGGACCCCAGCTCCTGGGAGCTGAGCAGCAGTAGAACGCGACCCCTGCTCACTGCACTGGGAGATGAGGGACCCTGGAGGGGCCTGAAGGCATTAGAAAGAGAAAGAGAAAGACCTCCTGTGCTCACCTCACCGGTTCAGCCAGGACCCACGAGTCTGGGAGGCCTGGCAGCTTCCACCCCTACTCCCACATGGTCTCTTGGTTGCAGCCTCATGCCCACCATGCCAGCTGGCTGGTCATCTCCGAGCGCTTCTGCCAGTCCGTCCCAATCACCTGGGCGGCAAATGATGCTCCTCGTCTAAAAGCAGCCTTTAAAACCAATGACCTGGCCGGGCGCGGTGGCTCAAGCCTGTAATCCCAGCACTTTGGGAGGCCAAGACGGGCGGATCACGAGGTCAGGAGATCGAGACCATCCTGGCTAACACGGTGAAACCCCGTCTCTACTAAAAAATACAAAAAACTAGCCGGGCGAGGTGGCGGGCACCTGTATTCCCAACTACTCGGGAGGCTGAGGCAGGAGAATGGCATAAACCCGGGAGGCGGAGCTTGCAGTGAGCTGAGATCCGACCACTGCACTCCAGCCTGGGCGGCAGAGCGTGACTCCGTCTCAAAAAACAAAAAACAAACAAAAAAAAACAATGACCAATGGTGGCTCACACCTTAATCCCAGCACTTCGGGAGGCTGAGATGGTGGATCGTCTGAGGTCAGGAGTTCGAGACCAGCCTGCCCAACATGGTGAAACCCCTGTCTCAACTGAAAAAACAAAAAAAATTAGCCAGGTGTGGTGGTGCGCGCCTGTAATCCCAGTTACTCAGGAGGCTGAGGCGGGAGAACCGCTTGAGCCCGGGAAGCAGAGGTTACAGTGAGCCTTACTCTGCACTCCAGCCTGGGTGGCAGAGTAAGGCTCTGTCTCAAAAAAAAAAAGAAGAAAAAAGAAAAAAATAATGGACTCAACACAAACCTTGAGTGTCAATTTGCCTGTTTCCCTAGGAGTTAAAATTACGTAAGTGCAGTCACCATATGAGCCAGGATTTCTGCTCCCCAGTATGCAAACAAGAGGAATGCCTGCCCCGAAGTGAGACACACTGCAGGCCACACCTCTGCCAGGGACGCCATCTCCTTCCTCCACCACCTCCCCCTTGTGTTTTTTTGTGGTTCCACTCAAAATCTTTACTTTTTTTTTTTTTGTAGACAAAGTCTTGCTCTGTCACCCAAGCTGGAGTGCAGTGGTGCGATCTCCGCTCACTGCAAGCTCCGCCTCCCGGGTTCACGCCATTCTCCGTCTTAGCCTCCTGAGTAGCTGGGACTACGGGCACATGCCACCAGGCCCAGCTAATTTTTTGTATTTTTGGTAGAGACGGGGTTTCACCATGTTGGCCAGGATGGTCTCGAACTCCTGACCTCGTGATCCGCCCGCCTCGGCCTCCCAAAGTGCTGAGATTACAGGTGTGAGCCACCCAGCCGGGCCATCCTTACATATTTTTAAAAATTGAGTTTTATTGAAGCATAATTTACATACAATGATATTTACCAATGTTTAGCATCCTGCTTGAACAGCCTGGACAAAGGAAAAGCAGGAGACCACCTCCACTGCCGCAGGGTCCCCTACCCCACCAACCAGGCATCTGCTTCTGCAAGGATAGTTTGGCCTTTGCTAGGATTTCACGTAAAGGAGGCCCTAAGCACGTGGTCTTTTTTGTGTGGCTTCTCTCAGCATCCTGTTCTGGGGATTCACCCTGTAGTGGCAGCCTTGCCTTCCCACCGTACGGATGAGCCACAGTCCGCTTATCCACTCGCCAGCTGATGGACACTTGGTTTCCCCAGTTTTGCAAACGCTGCTGCTGCAAAGGTTTGAGGCCAGTCTTCCTGCGACGTGTGTCATCTCTTTTGGGTAAATACCTGGGAGTGGACGCTCAGTCACGCTCCGTCTCCTTTTATGAATCTCTTTCTTTTTTTTTTTTGAGACGGAGTCTCGCTCTGTCTCCCAGGCTGGAGTGCCGTGGTGTGATCTCGGCTCACTGCAAGCTCCGCCTCCGCTCCGGGTTCACGCCATTCTCCTGCCTCAGTCTCCTGAGTAGCTGGGATTACAGGCGCCAGCCACCACGCCCGGCTAGTTTTTGTATTTTCAGTAGAGACGGGGTTTCACCGTGTTAGCCAGGATGTTCTCGATCTCCTGACCTCGTGATCCACCCACCTCGGCCTCCCAAAGTGCTGGGACTACAGGCGTGAGCCACTGCGCCCAGCCTCTTTTTTTTTTTTCTTTGAGATAGTCTCTCTCTGTTGCCCAGGCTGGAGTGCAATAGCGTGATCTCGGTTCAGTGCAACCTCCTCCTGCCGGGTTCAAGCAATTCTCCTGCCTCAGCCTCCCGAGTAGCTGGGATTACAGGTGCCCGCCGCCATGCCTGGCTAATTTTTTTGTATTTTTAGTACAGACAGGGTTTCACCATACTGGTCAAGCTGGTCTCGAACTCCTGACCTTGTGATCCGCCCACCTCAGCCTCCAGAAGTGCTGGGATTACAGGTGTGAGCCACCGTGCCCGGCCTCTGAATCTCTTTATGTTTTGGTCACCCCATGACTGCATCCCTTGCAAGGGCCTTGCCTGTGCTGCTTGCTGCGCTGACCAGAGCTCAACACGACTCCGCGCCCGGAGGGTCTTCTAAACAGACTTTCGCCCACTGGGTGAACGGCAGCGGTGCCAGGGTGGGTCCTGGTGAGGCTAATGGGGAAGTGGCGACGGGCTGGAGGTACCACCGAAGATGCTGACGGTGGCTGCGGTCAATGAGGCAGCAGCAACAGCGGCCGGCAGCAGTGACGCAGCTGTGGGTGGCTGTTTGTAAAGGGGAAGACCTCACACAGGCTGGAGATGCCTCCTTCATCCCTCCTTGAAACTGAACTCACCTGGGGAGATGGCATGTGTTTCCTCCACTTCCCCCCACTTCAGGCACCCACGCTCACTCACACCTTGGAGCCGGCTGTCACCAAAACCCACACGCTCCGAAATGACTACTTCCAGTTTCCCCGTCTGTGGCACAACTGCCCCCTCCCCGGCTGTCACACCTCACCAAGTGCTTCGCTCCAGGACAACCCTCCTTTCTCCAAAACAGGCGGCCTTCCCCTTTCTTGGGCTTCCTTCTTATCCAGTTCAGATTTTGTGGTCCACTCTTAGTCACTCTCTCGAAAATGTGGGAAGTCTTCCTATGTGCCTCCTTTTGTGGTACCCTTCTGAGAACTTCAGCCTTGCCAGCACCTAAACCGCTGCCCATTGTAGGGAAAGTCAAGCCAGGAAGATGGGGGCCACCCGAAACCCACGTCTGGGCGCTCTGCTGCACCCACTCCTGGGGGTCCACGCCTGGGAAACGGAGACCTCTGTCCGCTCAGTCCCCACCCACTGCATGCTCTGGCCTTTCCCAAGCACTCTGGACTTGGTCTCTGGATGGTCTTGTATGTTAAGCTATTCCCTGCCCTACAGCCTTCCCACCAGCATTTACCACCCATTACTTCTGACACACAGGCAGGAGCCTAGAAATGTTCAGGAGAGAAATTTTCAGGAGCTTCTTAGAAGTGGCTTCCTTTTAGCCGGGTGCGGTGGCTCATGCCTGTAATCCCAGCACTTTGGGAGGCCGGGGCGGGCAGATCACGAGGTCAAGAGATTGATACCAGCCTGGCCAACGTGGTGAAACCCTGTCTCTACCAAAAATACAAAAATTAGCTGGGCGTGGTGGCACACGCCTGTAGTCCCAGTCACTCGGGAGGCTGAGGCAGGAGAATCGCTTAAACAAGGGAGACAGAGGTTGCAGTGAGCCGAGATCGCGCCGCTGTACTCCAGCCTGGTGACAGAGCAAGACTCTGTCTCAAAAAACAAACAAACAAAAAAACCCAAAAAACTGGCTTCCTTTCCAACTCCTTGCCCCAGTTTGCAAAGCCCTACCTATCTTCCCACTCTCCATCCTTAGCCTCATTCCTCTTGGCCCCTAAGGTCCCAGCCACTCTGGCCTCTGTTCTTATTCCTTCAGCACTAGGGCCTCTCCCAGGGTCAGCCCAAATCCACACCTTAATTTACAGGGCAAATTCCTACCCATTGCTCTGGTCTCAGCTCCTGATCCACCTCCCCTCCAGAATGGCAACTGCTGGTGTTTGCTTCCTGCAAAACCTTTCTTGACCGGGAGCACTGGCTCATGCCTATAACCCCAGCACTTTGGGAGGCTGAGGTGGATGGATCACCTGAGGTCAGGAGTTCAAGACCAGCCTGGCCAACATGGTGAAAGCCCCTCTCTACTAAAAATACAAAAATTAGGCTGGATGTGATGGCTCACACTTGTAGTCCCAGCACTTTGGGAGGCCAAGGTGGGTGGATCACCTAAAGTCAGGAGTTTGAGACCAGCCTGGGCAACCACAGCCAATATGGTGAAACCCCATCTCTACCAAAAATACAAAAATTAGGCCAGGCATGGTGGCTCATGGCTGTAATCCCAATACTTTGGGAGTCTGAGGTGGGAGAATCACCTGAGGTCAGGAGTTGGTGGCGCGAGTCTGTAATCTCAACTACTCGGGAGGCTGAGGCAGGAGAATTGCTTGAATCTGGGAAGCAGAGGTTGCAATGAGCGGAGATCGTGCCACTGTACTCCAGCCTGGGCAACAGAACAAACTCTGTCTCAAAATAAATAAATAAATAAAATTAAAACATAAAATAGGCCAGGCTCAGTGGCTCATGCCTGTAATCCCAGCACTTTGGGAGGCTGAGGCGGGAAGATCACCTGAGGTCAGGAGTTGAGACCAGCCTGGCCAACATGGTGAAACCCCATCTCTACTAAAACTACAAAAGTTAGCCAGGCGTGGTGGCGGGCACCTGTAGTCCCAGCTACTCGGGAGGCTGAGGCAGGAGAATCGCTTGAAACCGGGAGGCAGAGGTTGCAGTGAGCTGAGATCATGCCACTGCACTCCAGTCTGGGCGACAGAGTGAGATTCCGTCTCAAATAAATAAATACACAATAAAAATAAGACAAAATAAAATAAAACCCCTCTTTGGGTTAAATCCCTACTTGCACACAGCAAGCACTCTGAGGGCAAGGATGGGACGGGCCAGTGCTTCACCCAGCCCAGCAGGCCCTCGATACATGTCCGCTGAATGAATGATTCCTGTTAAGGGTGGTAAATGAAGAAGGTGGGGAGAGTGGGGAGATCAGGTCATCACCAGATGCCGAGAACGGCGGAGGCAGGGAGAACTGCCTTCGTCCTGCCCTCCTGGTATCCATGGCAGGAGACCACCCAGGCCCAGAAGGACATCAGCTGGTGGAAGGGGAAGCCCACCTGGAATGTGAGGGACTCCAGCCACCCTCACCCTCCTGGTCCTGCCACCGTCACCCTCCTGGTTCCAGCCACCCTCACCCTCCTGGTTCCAGCCACCCTCACCCTCCTGGTCCTGCCACCGTCACCCTCCTGGTCCTGCCACCGTCACCCTCCTGGTCCTGCCACCGTCACCCTCCTGGTTCCAGCCACCCTCACCCTCCTGGTTCCAGCCACCCTCACCCTCCTGGTCCTGCCACCACTCAGGTCAGCCACCCTCACCCTCCTGGTTCCTGCCTCCCTCACCCTCCTGGTCCTGCCTCCACTCAGGTCAGCCACCCTCACCCTCCTGGTTCCTGCCTCCCTCACCCTCCTGGTCCTGCCTCCACTCAGGTCAGCCACCCTCACCCTCCTGGTCCCTGTCTCCCTGACCCTCCTGGTCCTGCCTCCACTCAGGCACTGCCTGGGGCTTTCCAGGGGGCTGAGCAGCTGACCAGGAGCCTTTGCTGGGGCGGCCGGGCACTTCCTGTAAGGCCTCCCTCCTTGCAGCCCCAGCTCCAGGGCCTGCTCCTTCCTCCTCCACCCCAGGGGCTTTCCGCAAAGCCTGAGGCTTGCTATTTTTAGCTGAGGGAGAGGGACCAGTTCCTGGCCCCATTGCCGCCCTGAAGGAGCCTGGGCTAAACTGGGGCTGGGGTTGGGCCTAGGGGTTGGGGGAGAGGCTACAGTCCCCAGCCCAGGCACACCTGGGGTGCAGAGGGGACGCTGCAGGCTGGGCTCCCAGCCCAGTTGGTGGACCAGGCGCTTACCCTGGGGAGGTGGGACTTAGGGCCTGGGTGGGCTGCCGCCCACTTCCTGTGGCCGCACCCCAGCACTTCAAAGGCTGCTGGCAGCCCTGCGGTTAATCCAGGCTCCCACGCAGCTGGAGGGGCTGGGCGGGCACACGCACCCCTGGCAGCTGGCCCCCCCTCCCCTCAGGGCAGCTTCAAAGCAGCACGGGTGGGCAGCCCCGTGGTTCGCACAGATCCCAGGGCTGGGACAGGAGACACAAGGCGGTAATGGAGGCCCTGGCAGAGCATCCTCTGCTTCTCTGCTCCCCGTCCTACTGCCTTCCTGGGTTGGCTCGGGGCAAAGGCCCAGGTACCTTCCTGGCCCCCAGATCTTGTCTTGAGGCAGGGCCACCTTTAGGGGTACCTGTGTATCTGCTTGGTGCCTGTGGGTTTCAGTGGCCTGGCCATGGAGTCAGTCCCGGTTAGAGAAGCCACAGGAACCGTGGTGGGGGCACCCCTTCAAGACCCCTCAGGACAGCCTCTCTTTCTTCCTCCTTTCCTCTCTTCCTCCCTCCCCACTCTCCAACTGGAAGGGGGGCGGGAGGGGAGGGCCATAAAGAAGAAGGGCTCCCTGTCCAGGCCTCCGGGCTGTGGTGGGCTTGACCTGGCGCCAGCTCCCCAGGGATGGCCTGGGCGGAGGTATTGGAGGCGGGGACCTCGAAGCAGCCGCCCCAGAGTCCAGCAGACGCTGAGAACAGAGAGTGCCTGGGGGGTGGGGGGGCAGCTTTCAGGGTCCCCTGGGGTCAGCTCTGGGACAGTTGCCGTTTTTAATCTGCACAAGTGATTTAGAAGGAGCCGCCAGGGCTGCAACCCAGATCCGCTCAGAGCGAGCTCGGGAAGTGCGGGAGGTGCGGCCCAAGAACCGGCCCCCCCTAGCTGTGGCCACAGGGCAATGGGGGCCCTGGACGAAGCTTCCTCCTCTCCTGCCAGCCAGAACCTGGGTTCCTGGTGACCTTGCATGTCCGAAGTCTGTCCATCCCGCCCCGGACCGGCTCTCCCCTCCCTGCACCCCCCACTTCCTCCCCCACTCTCAGGCGTCCAGGGACCGCTGCCCAGCCTGGCTGCCAGGACGCAGGCTCCCCCAGATCTAGGGCCTTGAAGGAGCCCCGGTCCCTGAGCTCACAGCACAGATGCCTGGGCCTTAGCGAACGCTGGCTTTCAGCCCACCCACCCGGCAGGTGGGAGCCATGCACCCCAGGAAGGAAGGCCTGGGGTTGGGCCGCGCATCCAGCTCGCTGGGGTCCCCACCAGGACCTTGACTTGGCTGTCAGCGACCACCCCACCCCTGCTGACACAAGCTGGGCGCGCCTCCCTCGGTCTCTGGGCGTAGGGATGGAGGGAGGGCTGGGTCTCCAGTCCCTCTGACCACTCCGCTGGCCTGCACCTGCTTAGGGCCCGTCCCCACCATCCACCACCCACCACCCTGCAGGTGCGGTGGAGGCGGGGAGGGGAGAAGGCGCAGGGGCACACGGGCGTCACCCTGAGGGATTTTCGATGGTTCCACGACTTGGGGGAACCAGGAAAAAGGGGCAACTTCTGTGGCCTCCCGCGGACTTGGTGCCCCTGGTGGAGTCGGAGTCCCCACCAGAGACTCCTGTTTGGGCCCTCTGGGGTGGGATGCAGGCTGGCGAGGCCAAACCCAGGGGCCAGGAAGCACCGAACCGGCTAAGCTTAGGCCAAGAGCCAAGGGACCCCTGCCCTTTCCATTCATTCCCCAATCCGGGCTCAGCGTCATCTCCCCTCCTTGCCCACACCCAGGGCTGACTGTCTGAGATCCAGGCCATGGTTTCCATCGGGTCACCATGCGCCCCCCAGGTGAGGGTCTCCAAGGGGCAAGGAGTGAAAAGCTGGAGCGGACTGCCTCACAGGGCGGAATGGCTGCTGGTGCCGGCCTGTCAGAGGCCGGGATCAGTATTTGCTGAGTATACAACACAGAGGGACCACTAAAAATGCAGATAAAAGCGTGGAGCCGCCAGTGTGACAGAAGAAGCCTGCAGAGAAGCGCCCTCAAAGACTCACAGGTGACACAATCACAACCTGTGGAAAAGCAACTGGGGCAAAGCTCTTGGCTTTAAGAATACCCCCTTGGATTGAGCACTGCGCTGCTAGAAATCCGGCCGGGCGCGGTGGCTCAAGCCTGTAATCCCAGCACTTTGGGAGGCCGAGACGGGCGGATCACGAGGTCAGGAGATCGAGACCATCCTGGCCAATAGGGTGAAACCCGTCTCTACTGAAAATACAAAAACTTAGCCGGGCCTGGCGGAGGGCACCTGTAGTCCCAGCTACTTGGGAGGCTGAGGCAGGAGAATGGCGTGAACCCGGGAGGCGGAGCTTGCAGTGAGCCGAGATCGCGCCACTGCACTCCAGCCTGGGTGACAGAGCGAGACTCCGTCTCAAAAAACAAAAGACTCTATGTATGTCTGTTTGTAGGCAAATAGAGGAGGGTGTGAAAGACAGGTCCAGAATAGCCACTCTGGACATCTAGGAGGGAGTGTGGAAAGAACAGTTAATCGTCTTGTATCCCTGTGCCACTGGATGCAATGAGAATGTTACATTTCGAATAACAAAAATAAGCACTCATATCAAAAACTGGTCATTGCAGTGAGAGAAAGGACCCTGCTCTCGGGTCTTCCAAGCCAAGGTGAACCTGGGCCCTGAACATACCCTTCAAAGTGTGTGTATGGAGCCCAGTGGACGATCTACCATTTCTGCACTGGAGTCTGCAGCAACGGTGCAGACTGCCCCTGAAGAATTCAGCCGACATCACACAGGCCAGCAGGACTTTTGTGTGTGTGTGCAGCAGTGCCATCATAGCTCACTGCAGCCTTGAACTCCTGGCCTCAAGCAATCCTCCCACTTCAGCCACCCAAGTGGCTGGAACTGTAGGCTTGACCCACCATGCCTGGCCCCTGCAGGACTCTTGACCCCAACGCAGACTTTACCTTGATGTGGGGAGCTGTCCCCACTCCCTCCCCTGACAGTGCAGGGGGCTCTGTCAAGGATTCTGGAGAGACCCTGGCTCATTCCCAAAGGAGACGGGGAGCAGGCCTGGGGAGGAGCTGAATGCCAGTGTGGGGGTGCCGGAGGCTCCAGTGGCAGTGCTTATAGGCAGGGAGGATGGTGAGCCCTCCACATATACACAGCATGGCCACCCAGGGGTGTGTACTGAGATGGGTGTTGGGGGGCATTCTGGGGAGGGCTGCTCACCAGTGTCCTTCATCCTGGGCAGGAGAGAGGCCCAGAGTACAGGCCCTGCAGGGAGCCAGGATGGAGAAGGCTCCAGTGTGCGCCACTCCCCCACCAACCCCACCGTCCTCAGGGCGCTGAGTAATTAATTCTCTGTGACTCCAGATGTTCAGCAGCTGTCTTGGCCATTTCCGCCCCTTCTCCTGACCCTGCATCCTCCAGGAAGCATCCCCTCCTGTCCTTGGGCTCCAAGCCACCCCCACCTTCCCTGCACCCCATTTCCTGAGCAGAGGCGTTTGTGCAGACTCAGCTCCTGCACCCACCAGGGTGGCTCCAGTTTTCCCAAGGCCTGGGCACTGCTCCCTGAGTCTGGAGCTGCTGAGGTCAGCTCACTCCCTGATGGATGCCCTCTGCCAGGGGCTCTGATCCTGGTTCCTGCCCCTCCGGCCTCTGGGACTGGTTTTCTCTCTTTCCTCTCCTTCCTTCTCCAAGGTTGGCTCTGCAGGCTCCAGCGGCATAAATCAAGGGCCTCCAGGGAGGCCTAGCAGAACTGGCCAGGGGGAGAGCCCTGCCCCAGTGCAGGAGGGTGGGAACCAAGGGGTGGAGGGCTCAGAGACTGGCAGGCCCTGTGGGGGTGGGGTGCACGCTCAGATGTCTGCCTGGAGGGCACTGGGGTGCGGGTGGGGTTGCCTCCACAAACGGATTAACAGGGACCCAGCCCCCCCACCACCTTGTGGACACTTCCCTGAGCTGATGGGGGTGGGGGCACAAGAGGTCACGGCTGCTGCAGCTGGTCCAGTCTGGGGGCTCTTCTAGAGAGGGGACAGCTCCCTTCCTGTCACATGCTTTCCTGTCTCAACAGAGCTGGGGGTTCTGGGGCACTTGGACTCCCGTGGGCTGGTGGGGTCAGGGGCTGGGCCAGACACAGGATAAGGCATGGAACCCCTGGGGGCCAGCAGCTCCAGCCTGCTGACCTTTGCCCCTCAGAATCCGGTCCCAGGCTCTCCCCTCCTCCTCTCAAGAACTTCCTGCTCTGTGTATGTGTGTGTGGGTGGGTTGTTGTGGGGGTAGCTAAGGGCAGGTGGGCCTGGCTAAAGGAAAGCCTCCATTTCCAAACAAATCCCTGAGTAGATCAAGCTGGGAGACTGCCCCCCGGAGGACGAGGCTCCTCCAAGCAGGACCTGTTCAGGGGAATCAAAATAAGTTTAGTGCATCCAACATCCCACATGTACAGTCCTCCAGGACTCCTCCTGCTGCCAGGATCTGAACTGAGGAGGCAGGGACCCCCGTCAGATCCTCGGCTCTGTTGCTGGGTTCACTCCTGTAGTCTCACATAAAATGGGCCAAGAGCCTTTGGGCCCACAGCCCCAACCCGCCTAGAGTAAGCAGCTGCTGAGTTTATGAAAGAGGCTCCTGGGAAAGGCACCATCTCCCACCCTCTGCAGAAGCTTCCATCCCCACCCCTAACCACAACAGGCTCCTTCCCCCACAGGGTCGGGGCGGACACTTGAGCAGGACCAGAACCACCAATCCCCAGGGGAGGCCTTGCCCATCCCTTGGCCCCAGGGGCAGTACCCTGTGGGGTTTCTCCTGAGGCAGGGCTCCTGTTGCTGCCCAGGACCCAGTGGAAAGGATGGTGTGACAGGTGCACCAGTGGACCCTGAGACACCCTCTTTGTCCTCAGGCCTTGACCAATGAGCACAGCAGCCAATCCGAGATCAAAGCTGGATAACCAGGAACATCTGGATCTCAACTGTGTGTGTGCCTGGGGGTAGGACTGCCAGATTTAGCAAAACAAAAACAAATGTAAAAACAGAATATATCTAGGCCAGCGAGGTGGCTCATGCCTGTAATCCCAGCACTTTGGGAGGCCGAGGCGGGCGGATCACCTGAGGTCAGGAGTTAGCGACCAGCCTGACCAACATGGTGAAACCTCGTCTCTACTAAAAGTACAAAAAGTAGCTGGGTGTGGCGGCAGGCGCCTGTAATCTCAGCTACTCGGGAGGCTGGGCAGGAGAATCGCTTGAACACCTGGGAGGCAGAGGTTGCAGTGAGCCAAGATTGCACCATTGCACTCCAGTCTGGGCGACAAGAGTGAGACTCCATCTCAAAAACAAACAAACAGACAAACAAAAAACAGGATATCCAGTTAAGTTGGAATTTCAGATCAACAATTTTAAAATATAAGTATGTCTCAAGTTGTAGTTGGAACATACTTACACCCAAAAAGTATTTATTTGTAATTCCAATTTAACTGGCTTATTATTCTGTATTTTATCTGGCAACCTAGAATGGGGGTAATAGCCCCCCAAATCGCTGTCTTTGTTAATTAGTCCCTGTCCTTCTGTCCCCCAACCCCTAAAGACAGCAGCAGTTCTCAGCGGACTCCCCAACCGGCGGTGGGGCCTGTTTGGGTCAGGTAGGGCCTCTAACCCAGATACTGAGCAGGAGAGCAGAGAGAGGGTGCCTCAGCCTGAAACTACCCCTTCCCTAGAAGGCTGGGGTCTCAGGCAGGCCTGGCACCTGGGCTCAGAGGCTCTGGCTGGATTTGCCAAACTCCCTGATTGTGCATTTCTGTTTTTGGTCTGGGGAGCCGTTGAGTCCCCAGAGCTGCCTCCTTCCCTGGGACTCCCCCTGGCGGACGGCCTCCGACCCTGCCCTCAGGTGGGCTGCCCCTTTCCAGGGCAGGGGAAAAAGGGGAACCCATCCTACCCCTCCAGAAAAGGGGGGGGGCGCAGCCTGGGAGTGGGGGCTCAACCCGGGAGTGAGAAAGAGGAACCCCAGCCAGGCAGGACCCGCCCGAAAAGGTCACTGCTGTTGCTGGCAGCCAGGGAAAAGAGGATCCAGAAAAGAAGGGGGCTTGTTTCTGGTCTGCACCAAAGAAGGAAGGTGTGGAGGGGAGGAACCAGCAGGCCGGGAGCAAATACCACCTTTCTGGTGCAGCAGCAGCCCTGTCCCTGACCCTGCCCTCCTGGGGAGATGAGGTTTAAACCAGCGGACCCTGAAGGGGTGGGGGCGGGGACCCATAGCAAGCCTGGTATAGGCGGAGGAGGCCTTGCTGTCCCTTTCTGGCCTGTGGGGTTGTCCACCTTAACTTTAAGGAAGAGGGAGGCTGGGCGTAGGGACTCACACCTGTAATCCCAGCACTGTGGGAGGTGGAGGTGGGAGGATCGCTTGAGCCCAGGAGTTCAAGGCCAGCCTGGGCAGCATAGCGAGACCACATCTCAATTTAATAAATAAATAAGAAAGAGGGAGACAGTAGCTGCTCAAATCATGGGTGGGAAAGCTGGGCCTGGGAGCGTTTGGCCGGTGGGGTCTTGGCGAAGGTGGGGGAGGGGCAGAACCTTGGGCCCATCATATCTGGGAACCCTTTGTGCCCCATCACCTAGCAACAGGAGGTAGCCTTCCCTCGGCCCTAGAAGGCCAGGTCACAAAGGCCATCAGGGCCTGGCTGGGAGCCGGTGTCCCCTAAGACTGCCCTGAGCCTCTCGCGGTGACCCCGGCCCAGTGGCTGGGCGTTGGGGCCACCACCCATGTGCGTCATCTGCTTCGTGAAGGCGTTGGTGCACGTGTTCAAGATATACCTGACCGCCAGCTACACCTACACATTCCGCAGCTGGCCCGTGGCCTTCCGCTGGGATGACGTGCGCGCCGCGGGCGGGAGCAGCAGCCACCGGGCGCTGACCTGCGCGGCCGCCGCGGCGGGCGTGTGGCTG
>NW_016807321.1:2058334-2062816 GCF_001698545.2 Rhinopithecus bieti
CGGGCGTGTGGCTGCTGCGGGACGAGGCGCTGGGCGGGGACGCGCTGGGGCGGCCTCCACGTGGGGTGCGCAGCCAGGCGCAGTGCCTCTTGCAGCAGCTCCGCGGGCTGCCCGGCCACCTCGCTAGTTACGCGCTGGCCCACTCGCTGGGCCGCTGGCTCGTGTACCCCGGCTCCCTGTCCCTGATGAGGCGCGTGCTGCTGCCGCTACTGCAGCACGGCCAAGAGCGCCTCGTGGAGCGCTACCATGGCCGGCGCGCCAAGCTGGTGGCCTGTGACGGCAACGAAATCGATACCATGTTCATGGACCGCCGCCAGGACCCGGGCAGCCACGGGCACGGGCTGCGCCTCGTCATCTGCTGCGAAGGCAACGCCGGCTTCTATGAGATGGGCTGTCTGTCTGCGCCGCTCGAGGCCGGCTACTCCGTGCTGGGCTGGAACCACCCCGGCTTCGGCGGCAGCACTGGCGTGCCCTCCCCTCAGCACGACGCCAACGCCATGGACGTGGTGGTCCAGTACGCACTGCACTGCCTGCACTTCTCGCCCGCGCACGTGGTGGTCTACGGCTGGTCTGTCGGCGGCTTCACGGCCACCTGGGCCACCATGACCTACCCGGGGCTGGGTGCACTGGTGCTGGATGCCACCTTTGACGACCTCGTGCCGCTGGCGCTGAAGGTCATGCCCCACAGCTGGAAGGGGCTGGTGGTGCGCACCGTGCGCGAGCACTTCAACCTTAACGTGGCCGAGCAGCTGTGCTGCTACCCGGGGCCGGTGCTGCTGCTCCGACGCACGCAGGACGACGTGGTCAGCACCTCGGGCCGCCTGCGCCCCCTGTCACCCGGCGGCGTGGAGGGCAACCGGGGCAACGAGCTGCTGCTGCGCCTGCTGGAGCACCGCTACCCCGCCGTGATGGCGCCGGAGGGCCGTTCAGTCGTCATCCGCTGGCTGCGCGCTGGCAGCTTGGCGCAAGAGGCCGCCTTCTATGCACGCTGCCGCGTGGACGAGAAGTGGTGCCTGGCGCTGCTGCGCTCCTACCGTGCACGCTGCGAAGAGGGGCTGCAGGGCGAGGAGGCCCAGGGGCCACACGGACCCGCCTTCCCATGGCTGGTGGGCCAGGGCCTGAGCTCGCGTCGGCGCCGGCGGCTCGCACTGTTCCTGGCTCGGAAGCACCTCAAGAACGTGGAGGCGACTCACTTCAGCCCTCTGGAGCCTGAGGAGTTTCAGTTGCCCTGGGGGCTGTAACCCATACGCCCCAGTGGGGGATCACGCACTTGAACAACTTCCTGGCCTTCTTAGTTCACCTCCCCATACTCCCAACCACTGCGGGAGTGGGGCGGGGGGAAGGGGGCGCTCCTGATCTGCTGTCTTGGGGGGTAGGCAGAACACGGGGACTGGTGGTGCTGTCCTTCCTTCACGGGGCGTTCTGACC
Source organism: Rhinopithecus bieti (assembly GCF_001698545.2). Lineage (NCBI taxonomy): Eukaryota > Metazoa > Chordata > Mammalia > Primates > Cercopithecidae > Rhinopithecus > Rhinopithecus bieti. Next base: position 2,059,763 of record NW_016807321.1, read on the forward strand.
TTACCCCCAACCCCGCCCCGTTCTTCCTTGCTCCATCCCCTCCTTTCTCTCTTCCTCCCACAAATACTTTTGGATGCCCCCACCCAGCTCCTAAAGGGAATGAAAGGTTAACCTGACCCGGTTTATGGCAATACTCTGTGATGAGTGCCTTGATCACCACAAAAGGATGATGGGGACAGGGGCTGTGGGGTCCCAGGGAGGAGCCCTTCACTTGGCCTGGGTTACAGGATGGCTCCTGGGAAAATGACGCCAGCTGTGCGCTTAAAGTCTGTGCACACTCCTCCCGTGAAAGGAGGACATTGGCATTGCAGGGCTGTGGGCAGGTCTTAGCGGCTGGGCATTCCCAGGAGTTCACACTGGCTATTATTCTGTAGGACTCCCTCCCACCTCCAAACTCCTGGCTTCTACACCACAGCACTCACAGACAGACTGCAAACTCACATGGTGGCATGTGAGGCTACGGATACACCTGCACGGGCCAGAGGACACTACTGTGTGTCCCCCAGAGCCAGGCTTGGGCTGGACTTTGTTCCTGGCTTAGGGATGCAACACAGAATGAGACCAGGCCTCTGCTCAACACGGTCTGTAATGTCACATCCCTGTGGTCTGCCCTGAACTGCCTGAAGCAGGTGTCTCTATCCGTTACTAGTCCCTGGGCTGGCCTGGTTGGGTTGAGCAAGGATCTCTGGAAAGAATGAAAGGCAGCAAATGGAGAAAACATTACTGAGAGCACCACAGCAGGACAGGCCTGGTGGTAAGGGACTCGGGCCTGTGCAAGAGTACCCAGAAGACACTTGTGGGAGGAGGTGGCCGGGTGAATGAAGGGGCAGTGGGAGGAGCTTCCATGCCTAGGGACCAGTACCACCCCAGGCTGGAAGCCCAGAGTGCAGCCCTAGGACATCAGATCCTAAAGGTCTTGAATACCATTTAAGGCTTTTCTTCCAGGAGCAAGTAGGAGTCAAAGGAAGTTGTGGGACTTGTTTCGTGGGGCCAGTTGCCTGGTGGTTACGTGCCTCTCCTCTGAGGTCAGGCATCCTGTTCCAGAGTATCCTGGTAGCGCTTCAACTTGCGGAGTGACCTAGGGCAAGTGACTTTAACCTCAGCTTCCTCCTCTGTGGAGTGGGGAGGGCGCAGTGCCGGTTTGGTCGACCTGAACAGGAAGTGAAACAACCTCGGGGTGCACGCGCTCAGGCCGCAGTGTCCACACCCGAGGCGAGGCGGCAGCGGCGCCTGCAGGGCGAGGGGACGAATCGCGGTCTTTTTCAGCGCAATCCACATAGAATAAAAAGTCCCCACCAAAAGGACAAACTAGCCAGGCGTGAGAGGTAGCTCACGCCTGTAATCCTAGCATTTTAGGAGGCCGGGGCGGGTGGATCACCTAAGGTCAGGAGTTTGAGACCAGCCTGGCCAACGTGGCGAAACCCTTGTCTCTACTAAAAATACGAAAACTAGCCGGACGTGTTGGTGCGCGCCTGTAATCCCAGCTACTCGGGAGGCTGAGGCAGGAGAATCGCTTGAACCCGGAGGGCAGAGGTTGGAGTGAGCCGATATCGCGCCATTGCACTCCAGCCTGGGCAACAAGAGGGAAACTCCGTCTCAAAAAAAAAAAAAAAGACCAACTAAAAAAAAGAACATAAATACAGGACTTACGGGGGGAGGCTGAACCTTAACGTAAGGGGTCGGGCTGGAAAGGATCTCACGGGGTCAGAGTTTGAGCCGCCGAGGCGCGCGTGCCCCAGCACTCGGGGGCAGCTGCCTCCGACCCGGAAGATCCCCTGGGGCCCTGCGCTGGCTTTCCACAGCGCCATGTTGGATAGTCCTCCCACTTCCCACCTTCCTCGTCCTCCCGCTACTCCGACCGTTCTACCTGTGACTCTCGCTGGTGGAGCCAACCTGGAATGGATTCCCTTCGAACCACGCCTCCCTTTCCTGCTTCGCCCGCAGTTTCGGCCTATCAGATTGAGTCAGATAAACCAGGGCTGGCCAAACGACGTTCTCATTGGACATCACTGGTGGGGGCGGGACGAAGGCGGAGCACGTGCCCGGGCGGAAGTAGCCGTCGCGTTGCTGATTACGTAAAGCCGCGGAGCCGAGGCAGTTCCGCTGGCTAGTGTGTACGCCGCCAGGTGCTCCCGGCGCCGCCCGCTCGGCTCCCACAGCGCCCGCGACAGCGGCCAGGACGCCGTGTGAAGATGGACTCCGCCGGCCAAGGTACCTGCCGGGCCTGGCGCCTCCGCAGCAGATGGGCCCAGGCCGTCCGGTGTTCCCCGTCTCCCGGGGTCGTTTGCGACTCTCGGTCCTCTCAGTCTCTGCTCACCCACCCCGCGGCCCCTCTTCAGCTCCCGGGCCACTGACCTCGAAGCTTATGATGGTTGCGGTGTGTGTGTCTTTTGCCCGCGGCCCAGACCGCTTCCTGGGCTCTCTCCAGCCGCCCTCCCGGTCTCCCCTGGGACCGCTCCGAGGTGTGGTTCCCTGGCTTCCGCCGTTGCTCCCGTAGTTGGGGTTCCCTGGCTCCAAGCAGCTCTCGTTTATGCCGCCCACCCCGCGCCCGGCTCTTGCTTGCTCTACCACCCCCCGGTCCCTGCGCGGGGCCCTCGGGTTCACGCTCTCTGACCCTGGACCCAGTCCGAGGTGTTGAGGGCGGCTCCCGAGCAGAGAAGGGATGGTGAAACAGTCTTCGCGTTCAGCAGAGCTCCCCTTGGGTAAGCAGCTCTGCACGGAGCTCAGCCTACTTAGGGGTTGCCTCATGGAGAGGGGCGGAGTGAGTCAGGGGCACACCCAGCTTACCAGGCCTGTTTCCAGAACAGTCACCCCGGAGCAGTAGGAGATGGCCCCTGAGGGGCATGGAGCCAACCCAGGAGATTAACATCTTGAGAAGATGATACAAGTCTGTCTTCCATTTTGGGGCTGAAGAGAGGGATGCTAAATTTCTTTCCCCCTCCCCTCCCCTCCCCTCCCCTCTCCTCTCCTTTCCTTTCCTTTCCTTTCATTTCCTTTCCTTTCCTTTCCTTTCCTTTCCTTTCCTTTCCTTTCCTTTCCTTTCCTTTCCTTTCC
>NW_016807321.1:2065391-2092288 GCF_001698545.2 Rhinopithecus bieti
ACAGCCCCACTGCCCGCCAGCCGTGGCAACAAACCAAAAAAAAAAGAAAAACGAATAGAGACGGGGTTTCACCATATAGGCCAGGCTGGTCTTGAATTCCTGACCTCAGGTGATCCACCCGCCTCAGCCTCCCAAAGGGCTGGGATTACAGGCATGAACCACCACGCCTGGCCAGTTTTCTTTTATTTAAAAAAAAAAAAATTTTTTTTTGGCCAGGTGTGGTGGCTCACGCCTGTAAACTCCTGGGTTCAAGTGATTCTCCTGCCTCAGCCTCCCAAGTAGCTGGGACTACAGGCACGTGCCACCATGCCAGCTAATTCTGTATTTTTAGTAGAGACGGGGTTTTACCATGTTGGTCAAGCTGGTCTCGAACTCCTGACCTCAGGTGAGCCACCACGCCTAGCAGTAAGCCTGTTTCTTTTCAGAATGTTGTGTCAACTGGGAAAATGTTACAATAATCATGTGCTTGGATTTGGAGAGAATCAAAATAGACTATTTTTACTTATGTGAAATCTTGTAGACTTTTAGTGCAGTCAGGAAGATGCGTTTGATGTGAAGAAAAAACAGTGGCTGCAGGAATTTGAATGTGATCTGGGTGTAGTTGAGGTGTGTGGTGGCAGCACACCGCTCTGCAGCTCTCTGCCTGTGGTGGCCTCCTGACTGTGGGATGAGAAGCAGGAGGTAAGGAAAGGGAATTTTGTTTTGTTGACTCCCGGAAGGAGCTGAATGACCAGCATGTGCTCCTAGTATGTAATTTTAGCATGTGCCCTGTCAGATGTGTTGAGTGGAAAGTGATGCTTATTGTGTGCATTAACCATATTAAGTTCCTTTTTTTAAAAAAGTGGAAGATGTGGCTGGGTGCGGTGGCTCACGCCTGTCATCCCAGCACTTTGGGAGGCCAAAGCGGGCGGATCACCCAAGGTCGGGAGTTGGAGACCAGCCTGGCCAACATGGCGAAACCCCGTCTCTACTGAAAATACAAAAACTAGCCGGCGTGGTGGCGCGCACCTATGATCCCAGCTACTCAGAGGCTGAGGCAGGAGAATCACTTGAACCTGGGAGACAGAGGTTGCAGAGAGCTGAGATCAGACCATTGCACTCCAGCCTGGGCGACAGTGAGACTCCATCACCAAAAAAAAAAAAAGTGAAAGCTCTGTGAGATTGATCTGCTTTCTTTGTAGCAAGGGTTTCCTGCCTCTGAAGATAGTCCTTGGGCTGGCATTTCTCGTGCCCTGAAGCAGCACAGGTGGCATTGGCTTTTCATCTCAGGTGGCCTGAGGTGTGGCCGCCCTCATCTACTGCCCACGCTGTCCTCACAGACCTTTCAGAGAAGAGGTGTTCGTCTCCAGGGTCTCACCCACTCCCACCTTTGCTTTTGTCCTGCTAGAGACCTCTACCATATTTACTTGGAAGTAAATAACTTACTTGACACTTTGTGGCCTCATTTTGTCTCTGGCAGATATCAACCTGAATTCTCCTAACAAAGGTCTGCTGTCTGACTCCATGACAGATGTCCCTGTCGACACAGGTGTGGCTGCCCGGACTCCTGCTATTGAGGGTCTGACAGAGGCTGAGGAGGAGGAGCTCAGGGCTGAGCTTACCAAGGTGCTGTGGCTTGGCTATGTGTCCTGGGGTGAATTGGAGTTAAGGCTCTCTTGGATTAGTGAGAGGCCAGGGTACTGGCCACGCTTGGGTGATCACCTACCCTGCTCTGTGTTCCCACTGATAACGGGGTTCTCTTTGTATGTGCCCAGCTCCATGCACTGGACTCAGAGCCACCTGGCAGTGGAGATGGGGCGTGACTTCCTTCCCATACCTCTGTGCCTGGCCCTTCCGAAGTACTCCATGAGTAGCGTTCACACACGAACCGCCTCTAAGTGGCCATCTACTGGGAGTGTCTCTGTTGGAATTAACACTTGAGAATCATTTTTAAAACCCCATGAATCTCTCTGCCCTGGATCTTAAGTTTTCTTTTAAAAATATTTATTTTGACTGGATGCAGTGGCTCATGCCTGTAATTCCAGTGCTTTGGTAGGACAAGGTGGTAAAGTGAGAAGATCGCTTGAGCCCAGGAGTTTGAGAGCAGCCTGGGCAACACAGTGAGACCTTGTCTCCACCCCCAAAAATTAGCCAAGTGTGGTGGCATGTGCCTGTAATCCCAGCTACTCCGGAGGCTGAGGCAGGAGAATGGCGTAAACCCAGGAGGCGGAGCTTGCAGTGAGCCGAGATCCGGCCACCGCACTCCAGCCTGGGCGACAGAGTGAGACTCCGTCTCAAAAAAAAAAAAAAAAAAAAAAAAGAACAAAAGCCTCCAACCATAATTTTTAGTCAAACCAACTGCCAAGAGTTTTCTTTTCACCCTGTGATATAGTTTAATTCCAGAATCTGGGTCCAGGCCTAGGTCTGAGTAAGGTTGGTTGTGCCGCTGGGCCTGAGGACCAAATTTCAGATCCTGAGGACATCACACAGTTATTTCTAGCCTAGAAGACTAAAGGAGAGTAGCAGGAAGTCCAAGGAGACTTGGCTTTCCATTTTATTTCAGAGTATGCGAGTTTAGAAACTCAACCCACAAGGTTTTTTTCAGAGTTGAATTACAAGATGAAGTTTTTTTTTTTTTTAAGTCGTTTTTTTGAGTCAGAGTCTCTTCTTTGTCGCCCAGGCTGGAGTGCAGTGGCGCGATCTCAGCTCACAGCAACCTCCGCCTCCCAGGTTCACGCCATTCTCCTACATCAGCCTCCCGAGTAGCTGGGATTACAGATGTGCACCACCACACCTGGCTAAGTTTTATATTTTTAGTAGAGACAAGAGTTTCACCATGTTGGCCAGGCTGGTCCTGAACTCCCAGCCTCAAGAGTTCTGCCTGGCTCAGCCTCCCAAAGTGCTAGGATTACAAGTGCAAACCACTGTGCCCAGCCAAAGAAAGAGAATTTTTTTTTTTTTTAAAGATGGAGTCTCACTCTGTTACCCAGGCTGGAGTGCAGTGGTGTGGTCTCGGCTCACTGCAGCCTCCACGTCCTGAGTTGAAGTGATTCTCTTTCAACCTCCCGAGTAGCTGGGATTACAGGCACACAGCACCACGGCTGGCTAATTTTTGTATTTGTAGTAGACAGAGTTTCACCATGTTGGCCAGGTTGGTCTTGAACTCCAGACCTCAGGTAATCCGCCTGCCTCAGCCTCCCATAGTGCTGGGATTACACGCAAGAAAGATTTTTTTTTTTTTGAGTCGTTTCGCTCTTGTTGCCCAGGTTGGAGTGGAATGGCACGATCTTGGCTCACTGCAGCCTCCGCCTCCCAGGTTCAAGCGATTCTCCTGTCTCAGCCTCCCGGGTACCTGGGGTTACGGGAGCCCACCACCACGCCTGGCTAATTTTTGTATTTTTGGTAGAGGCGGTATTTCATCATATTGGTCAGGCCGGTCTCGAACTCCTGACCTCAGGTGATCTGCCCCCCCTCGGCCTCCCAAAGTGCTGGGATTACAGGTGTGAGCCATTGTGCCCGGCCAAGAAAGAGAATTTTTAAAGAGAAGCTACTCATATGTGAGCTGAAGATACTGAGAACTCATTCTAAAGTGGCAAAACTCTGAATGATGCCCCTTTTAGAGGTCATGTTTTTTTTTTTTTTTTTAAAGACCTGAGAAAGGTCAGGTTTTCATTTTCAGGCATCTTTCTGTTACTCAGTTCTAACTACCTGAAGCACAAAAGATAATTTACCTTTAGGTTCATGTAACTGACTCTTGCCAAGGTTTGGAACTCATCTCAGGAACACAAGTGTTTTCCTAAGGGCTTTTTCTCTGTCACCCGGGTCTCTGTTCATCTGCCTTCTCTTCCCTGCATATGGAATTCGATGAGTGCAGACGGTGCCCAGCTGGCAACAGTTCCAGCTTCTATTGTCCAAGCCCAGACTGAGAGCCCTGAGGGAAAGGGATCCTCACTGTTTTTGTTTGTTTGTTTTTGAGACGGAGTCTCGGTCTGTCACCTAGGCTGGAGTGCAGTGGCACGGTCTCGGCTCACTGCAACCTCTGTCTCTTGGGTTCAAGCAATTTTCTTGCCTCAGCCTCCTGAGTAGCTGGGATTACAGGAGCGCACCACCATGCCTGGCTAATTTTTGTATTTTTAGTAGAGACGGGGTTACATCATGTGTTGGCCAGGCTGGTCTCAAACTCCTGACCCCAGGTAATCCGCCTGCCTTGGCCTCACAAAGTGCTAGGATTACAGGTGTGAGCCACCGTACCCGGCCAGGGACTTCACCTTTTTTTTTTTTTTTTGAGAGCAAATCTCGCTTTGTCGCCTAGGCTGGAGTGCAGTGGTGTGATCTCGGCTCACTGCAAGCTCCGCCTCCCAGCTTCACACCATTCTCCTGCCTCAGCCTCCTGAGTAGCTGGGACTACAGGCGCCTGCCACCACGCCCGGCTAATTTTTTGTATTTTTTAATAGAGACGGTTTCACTGTGTTAACCAGGATGGTCTCGATCTTCTGACCTCGTGATCCACCTGCCTCGGCCTCCCAGAGTGCTGGGATTACAGGCATGAGCCACCGCGCCCGGCCGGGGTCTTTACCTTTTTAATACCATGCCCAGTCCCAGGAAAGAGCCTGGCATGAAACAAGCCTGGCATGGTCATCCTGGGCCATTCCTCATGACCACAAATGGACATAGTGATTGGTAGCTCTCCCAGAACCATTTAGCGCCGGGGCATGGGACAGTTCTCTGGAGTCAAGTTCCTAGTACCAGATAAAAACAGATGGCTGCTGACTGGGTGCGGTGGCTCATGCCTGTAATCCCAGCACTTTGGGAGGTTAAGGTGGGTGGATCGTCTGAGGTCAGGAGTTTGAGACCAGCCTGACCAACATGGAGAAACCTGTCTCTACTAAAAATACAAAATTAGCTGGGCGTGGTGGCACACACCTGTGATCCCAGCCACTCGGGAGGCTGAGGCAGGAGAATCGCTTGAATCTGGAAGGCAGAGGTTGCAGTGAGCCGAGATCGTGCCTTTGCACTCCAGCCTGGGCAACAAGAGTGAAATCCCGTCTCAAAAAAAAAACCCAAAACCCAAGAACCAGATATCTGCTGTAGACGCTATTATTCCTAGGACGAGTTAATGCTTCAGTAAGCGGAATGTTCTTGTGTAACTCATGGCACTGTGCATGAGGATGTTAGTCACTTCCTGCAGTAGTGATGGCTCATCATGTCGACTGCATGCTTTGCAGGTGGAAGAGGAAATTGTCACTCTGCGCCAGGTCCTGGCAGCCAAGGAGAGGCACTGCGGAGAGCTCAAGAGGAGGCTGGGGCTCTCCACCCTGGGGGGGCTGAAACAGAACCTGTCCAGGAGCTGGCACGATGTACAGGTCTCTAACGCGTAGGTACCTGCCCCAGGCGCACCCCCGGGGGCTGAGAAGAACGTGCACACATGCCCCTGGCATGTGAGGGGCGTCGTCGTACCCAGGGATGAGTTGCAGCCGTGGAGTTGAGTGGCCTGTTTGGAAGAAGCCAGTGAGAGGCTCTGAGCCCTAGGCCCAGGGACTGTACCTTGTTTTTTCAAAGAGCTTGGTGTCTGCATGTGTCTTACTTATTTTTAAATTTTTGTGTACTTCGTTTATTATTATTTTTTTTGAGACAGAGTCTCACTCTGTCACCCAGGCTGGAGTGCACCGGCGCAATCTCGGCTCACCGCAACCTCTGCCCACTGGGTTCAAGTGATTCTCCTTCCTCAGCCTCCCAAGTAGCTGGGATTACAGGCGTCTGCCACCACGCCCGGCTAATTTTTTATTTTATTTTTTGTATTTTTCGTAGAGATGGGGTTTCACCATCTTGGCCAGGCTGGTCTTGGACTCCTGACCTTATGATCCACCCACCTTGACCTCCCAAAGTGCTGGGATTACAGGCATGAGCCACCGCACCAGCCTTTCTTTTTTAAATTATTTTTTGAGATGTTCTTGCTCTGTCATCCAGGCTGGAGTGCAGCGGCGCAGTCATTCACTGCAACCTCGACCTCCTGGGTACAAGCAATCCCCCAACTCAGCCCCCTCATAGCTGGGACTACAGGCGTGCGGTGGTGCCTGGCTAATTTTTTCACGTTTTATAGAGACAGGGTCTTGCTTTGTTGCCTAGGCTGGTCCCAAATTTCTGGGCTCAAGCAATCCTCTTGTTTTGACCTCCTAAAATGCTTGGGATTGCGTGTGTGAGCCACCACCCCCGGCCTCTTACGTGTTTTAAAAAGGCAGGCACACTGGCTCGTTGTCCGGGTGGAAATTGATAGGAAGACTTGTGTTTCAGTGTCCAGACTCAAGGGAGCACTGATCAGGTCTTTAGCAAGAATGGTTTTTCTGTGGTCCTTATTGTGGGTGTGGCATGGTCACAACCTCTGACCCAGATACGGCCATATGGGCCTGGCGCAGTAGCTCATGCCTGTAATCCCAGCACTTCGGAGGCTGAGGCGGGTGGATCACCTGAGGTTACGAGTTCAAGACCAACCTGGTCAACGTGGAGAAACCCTGTCTCTACTGAAAAATACAAAAGTTTAGCTGGGTGTGGTGGTGCGCACCTGTGATCCCAGCTACTGGGGAGGCTGAGGGAGGAGAATCTCTTGTTTTTTTTTTTTTTTTTTTTTTTTTTGAGACGGAGTCTCGCTCTGCCGCCCAGGCTGGAGTGCAGTGGCCGGATCTCAGTTCACTGCAAGCTCCGCCTCCCGGGTTTACGCCATTCTCCTGCCTCAGCCTCCCGAGTGGCTGGGACTACAGGCGCCCGCCACGTCGCCCGGCTAGTTTTTTGTATTTTTTAGTAGAGACGGGGTTTCACCGTGTTAGCCAGGATGGTCTCGATCTCCTGACCTCATGATCCGCCCGTCTCGGCCTCCCAAAGTGCTGGGATTACAGGCTTGAGCCACCGCGCCCGGCCTGGGAGGAGAATCTCTTGAACATGGGAGGCAGAGGTTGCGGTGAGCCAAAATTATGCCACTGCCCTCTAGCCTGGGTGACACAGCGAGACTCTGCCTCAAAAAAAAACCAAAAAAACAAACATATATGACCATAGGGTCCCACAACCCTGGGGCCTCTGACCCTCCATGACTGCATGGTCCTGTAACCCTGGGACATCTGTCCCAGTTGTCGCTCAGCTCTCTGAAATTGGGGAATGCTGCTTTCTCACTTGGCCCTGTCCATGTGGCTTCTCTGAAACATACCCTACAAGGTGGGGCAGGCGTGGAATGTTTCCCAGAAGCCATGTCCCTACAGAATGACAGATCAAGTCCCATTTCATAAATCTCACATACGAGAAACTCATGTTTTTATCCTAGGACGTCGTAAGTTTTGAATCCCAATGGTGTTTTGGAGCTGTGGGCTGTGCCCTTCCAGTCCCCCCACAGCAGTGCTGTTCCCCAAGAATCTCCTAGCGAGAGACCAGGGGCTACTGCCGGGTGACGGAAAAGGGGACGATCAGTTCCGCCATACCCACAGCTCGCCTGGTGGGCTGGAGCCTGCACAGGGCCTGGTTGAGGCAGTGGACCCTGTTTTTGGGCCGTCTGTAGAGTTGATGTTCCTGCCAGCTGGTCCTTCTCTGTCTTCCCTGGAACCTCACCTGCAGTTTGATGCCTGAGTTAAAATTGTTCTTCTAAATAATTCACTGTAGACTTTTTGTTTTTAGCTATGTGAAAACTTCTGAGAAACTTGGAGAGTGGAATGAGAAAGTGACCCAGTCAGACCTGTGAGTGCCTGTGCCATCAGCACCTCCTCCTTCCTCCTCTCTGCCTCCTGAGTGCCTGTACCATCAGCACCTCCTCCTTCCTCCTCCTCTCCGCCTCCTGAGTGCCTGTACCATCAGCACCTCCTCCTTCCTCCTCCTCTCCGCCTCCTGAGTGCCTGTACCATCAGCACCTCCTCCCTCCTTCTCTCTGCCTCTGAGTGCGTGTGCCATCAGCACCTCCTCCTTCCTCCTTCTCTCTGCCTCCTGAGTGCCTGTACCATCAGCACATCCTCCTCCGTCCTCTCTGCCTCCTGAGTGCCTGTACCATCAGCACCTCCTGCTTTCTCCTCTCCGCCTCTGATTGCCTGTACCATCAGCACGTCCTCCTTCCTGCTCTCCGCCTCCTGAGTGCCTGTACCATCAGCACCTCCTCCTTCCTGCTCTCCGCCTCCTGAATGCCTGTACCATCAGCACGTCCTCCTTCCTGCTCTCCGCCTCCTGAGTGCCTGTACCATCAGCACCTCCTCCTTCCTCCTTCTCTCCGCCTCCTGAGTGCCTGTACCATCCGCACCTCCTCCTTCCTGCTCTCCACCTCCTGAGTGCCTGTACCATCAGCACGTCCTCCTTCCTGCTCTCCGCCTCCTGAGTGCCTGTACCATCAGCACCTCCTCCTTCCTCCTTCTCTCCGCCTCCTGAGTGCCTGTACCATCCGCACCTCCTCCTTCCTGCTCTCCACCTCCTGAGTGCCTGTACCATCAGCATGTCCTCCTTCCTGCTCTCCACCTCCTGAGTGCCTGTACCATCACCACCTCCTTCTTCCTCCTCTCCGCCTCCTGAGTGCCTGTACCATCAGCACCTCCTCCTTCCTGCTCTCCACCTCCTGAGTGCCTGTACCATCAGCACCTCCTCCTTCCTGCTCTCCGCCTCCTGAGTGCCTGTACCATCACCACCTCCTTCTTCCTCCTCTCCGCCTCCTGAGTGCCTGTACCATCAGCACCTCCTCCTTCTTCCTCTCTGCTTCCTGACACTCGGTCGGGGAATTGGGCTGTGCACACTTGGCACAAAGCTTGTTTTGGTATTTGCTGGCTATTTTTTTTTAATATAACTTTTTTTCTCTCAGGTAAACTATCCTTTAGACTATTGTGGAACAGGGAATAGTAGCTGAAAGAAACTCACTCAGCCACCTGACCACACTTAAAACTCCCCTCTGTCTGATATATGCATCCCTTATACAAGAGGCCTGCGCTGGTCCTGGCTGCATTTCTGACTAATAGAGCTTCTTGGCTTCCAGCAGCGCACAAGCTGGACGACACCACTTGGCCTGATTTTGTTGGTGGCGAATTTTTGTGTGTTCTAACCCTAACCCTTTTCCCTGCTTAGCTCCAGCTGTTGGGTTCTCAGAATTCCTTTCCTCCTTTAGGGGTAGTTCTTGGGTGGAGGGCGTGGTGGAGGACGTGCAGGTGGAAATGTGAAGTCCTCGTGGTCTGGGAGGCACCACATTGTCAGAGCATTGGCCAGTGTGGATTCATTGTGGGTAGATACGTGTGTGTCAGCGGCGTGGTTCAGAGTGACTCCTGATATTTGCAGATCCTTCAGCTGGATAATAGCACTTCATTTACTTGTGTTCTGATCTGATTATAATGTCTTTAAGCTGAGAAGGGGAATATTCTAAAATAGTCTCTGTGGGATTTTTCCGTCTGTTATTTAGAAGGTAGCGCTGTAATGGTTGCTGCAGAACATGGGCAGAACATCCTCCCGTGTTGGGCTGGAAGGAAGTGGTTGCTGCCGAGCTTGTCTTGAAGGTCCTGGGGGACCAGGCCGGCACTCTGCACGTGGGCCTTTGCGTCTGGTGTCACAGTGGGAAGCTGGTGTCAGAAACTCAGGTGGTTCATGGCACGTTGACCTGGGTGTTCGAGGGACCCTGGTGGGCTGTGTCTTTCGGGCTGCGTTGAACAGTGACCTTGCTGGGCAGCGGGTGTTTCCTAGGTTGGGTCAGTGATGGTCAGTGACGGTCATCTGGTCATCCTTGCAGTTTGGGCATCAGGCAGACGCACGGTGCAGACTCAATCTGAAAATAGTCTTAGGAGACTTCAATGCTGTTTTGTAAAACGAACTGACGTAAAGCTGCCAGGATCCTATTTCAAATAAATAGTGTTTCAGAGAGCTTAGTGCAACACTTAGCATCCTGACCCCTCTGGGGAAGCATGTGGCTCAGCATGGAAGCATACGGCCAGTGCGTCACCTGGCAGAGGCCATTCCCCTGAGTTCTGTGGGGAGAGCTGTCGGACGGTTCCAGAGTAGAAGGTGGTTCTGCCGGGACGGCCCAGACCGAGAGTGGTGGTTTCTGCCCGGATGGCCCAGGCGGAAAGGATATGGCTCGGTAGGTGGGGCCTGAGGATGTGGCCACCGCGCGTGCTCCTCCTGGCTGGTGCCCCTCCTAGTCAGCTTCAGGAGGTGGGCTGTGGGTGTGCCTCTACTGCCCAGAGCTCTTGCAGAGGAAGGCAGTAAGAGCTTCCTTCTTCTTGACCCACATGTCTGTAGATCCTTTCAGCCAGTGGTGCCTGGAGGAGGGACGGGAAGAATGTGGCCGGTGGGTGGAGGATAGCGCTGATGTTTGGCCCCATGAGGCTGCAGTGTGGCCACATTCTCCTCAGTGGGTCATGTCTGAATGCGAGAACAGCTGTGTTCTGTGAGTGGTAAAATGATTGCCTGTTGCATTCTATTTATAGGCAGAGCTAACTAAAAACCTCAGTGCTGAGAGGGGCATTGTATCGATCCTGCAGTTACAAGCTGGTTCACTTGGAGTTGTTTTGGTTGCAGGTGACAGAAAGCACGACTCAAGGTAGCATCAATCAAACAGGGAGGTGGGAGCACTCACCTGGCAGAGAAGTCCCTGCCCCCACTGCTGCAGCCCAACAGTGTGGTCCCGTTTGGGTCTCCCTGGACTAATGGCTGTGGCCAGGGAGGTGGTGTGCTCTGGCCAGGCCTAGATCACTTGTCCACCCTGAGTGGGAGTGGGGGTAGCCCCCAGAGGAAGACTCAGGAGGGGGGAGTGCAAGGATGTCCACCAGATGGCCTGTGCTGCCCAGGGGGCAGCTCCTGGCATGGGACAAAACTGCTGTCTGTCCAGGGCTCTCTTCCTGGAAGGTCTTAGGAACTCCCAAATGGGTGCTGGCTGCAGTTGCCCGGCCTGGTGCCCTCAAGTAGAGCTGAAACTAGTTACGGGTACAGATGCTGGCTCTGACCCCTGCCCCTTCCTCCTGGCTTAGCTTCCCCAGCCTTCTGGTCCTCTGAGGAATGTGTGTGCCTGCGTGTTTGAGGCTCTCAGAACAGGCCTGCAGCACTGTGAGCCTTGGAAGGGGACCTCACAGCTGCTGCTACTACCTCGGAGGCCCAGGATGGGACTGAGAAGGGGAAGGGAGATGTCAGAGCCGCAGCTGTTGGGCAGGGACCTGCTGTAGGAAGAGAAGGTGGGAGAGGAGCTGGTGGTGGCCTCAGGCGGTGCAGGTGATGCCCATTGTTTCCAGGGCCATCCCAGTTTGGAGGTTCCTGTTTCCAGTGACCCCTCGTTTCCACACCCAAGCAATGCTGAGGGCTGAGGGACCCCCAGGGGCTTGAGTGTGGTTTATGGCACGGCAGGGACTGACCACAGGGGCATATTGTGTCAGTGTTCAATGGTCATTGGGTGCTGAGGGACCCTCAGGACCCTCCTCCTCGTGTGGGTGGTACTTACCCAACCACAGGTCACACTCAAGACCCGCATCTCATTCTGAAGGCTGGGGATAGGCGGCGGTTTTCTCTCCAACTTCGGTTTCCCCATCCCCACTCTTAGGGCACAGATGCAGGTGCTGTGAGGACTTTAGAATCATCTGCTGCAGGTGACTTTGCTTCAGTGAACCATAGAACGTTCACATGGTTTTATGCATTTGTTATTTCAGGGAAAATCAAAGTTAAAGATGTCTTCAGAATTTGCATTTTGGGGCCAGGCATGGTAGCTCACGCCTGTAATCCCAGCACTTTGGGAGGCCGAGGCGGACTGATCACGAGGTCAGGAGATCGAGACCATCCTGGCTAACATGGTGAAACTCCGTCTCTACTAAAAATACAAAACAATTAGCTGGGCGTGGTGGTGGGCACCTGTAGTCCCATCTACTCAGGAGGCTGAGGCAGGAGAATGGTGTGAACCCGGGAGGCAGAGCTTGCAGTGAGCCAAGATGGTGCCGCTGCACTCCAGCCCGGGCTACAGAGCAAGACTCCGTCTCAACAAAGAAGAATTTGTATTTTTGAAACTAAATGTAGCAGGTCATTAGTTACTTACACCTGATGTTTTATTAATAAAAAAAGAGAAAAGATAAACACAGCCATGATTCCAGCGGCACGGAGTCTGGATGGAAGGTGTATCCTCTGGGCTGGGTGCGGTGGCTCACACCTGTGATCTGTAATCCAGCGCTTTGGGAGGCCGAGGCGGGCGGATCACCTGAGGTCAGGAGACCAGCCTGGGCAACATGGTGAAACCTTGTCTCAAATAAAATAAAATAAAATAAAATACACAATACAAAACACAATATAAAAGAAAATTTTAAAAAAAGGCTGGGCACATTGGCTCGCACCTGTAATCCCAGCACTTTCGGAGGCCGAGGCAGGTGGATCACCTGGGATCAGGAGGTCGAGACCAGCCTGGCCAACACGGTGAAACCCTGTCTGTACTAAAAACAAAATTAGCAGGGTGTGGTGGTGGGTGCCTGTAATCCCAACTACTTGGGATGCTGAGGCAGAAGAATCTCTTGAACCTGGTGGTGAAGGTTGTAGTGAGTTGAGATTGCACCACTGCACTCCAGCCTGGGTGACAGAGCAAGACCTTGTCTCAAAAAATAAAAAGAAAAGAAAGTGCATCCTTTGAGCCTTGGGCTGGGGGTAGGCATGAGAGAGCTGTGCTGGGATGTGCTGCCAGGGCACACTTGGTGGGTCATACACACTTGTCAACTGGGGGCTGGAGAGTGGTAGCACTCAGCTCACACGGGCCTCCTGCAGGGAGTGGTGTGGAGGGCCTGTGAGTAAGTGCTCTGGAAGGCCCATCATTGGGACCTGGTGTCGCCAGTGGGAGCAGGCAGAGCCTGCACCTTCTCTGGCGTCAGTCATCCCAGATGCCACTCAGGCCTTGCTGGGTTTGCCAGCTCTCCAGGTTGGCACTGGTAACGCCAGGATGGCCCTGGGAGCCCGTCTCCCTTCAGCCTTGAGTTCCTGGCTTCGCTGAGGGAGGAGCTGTGGGGAAGGTGGCCGTGGGTTCGCATTTTGGGCTTGGTTATGTCGGAGGCTGCCGTGTTTTGTGTTTACGGTGGCAGCTGGATGAGGGCCGGCGACTTTAGGTGTTGACTGTCATGGTGGGCCCAACAGTATCCCTGCAGCCACAGCATCCTGCCTGCTGCCCTTTGCCTGTCCTGCGGACGCCGAGGTCCCGGAGCTTTGCTTTGGTGGGATGTACCCATGTGGGTGGACACTGGAGGGAGCTGGAGAGGATAGAAGCGGGGCCTTCACTAGGGACCGGGACAGACCCTTGCACTGTGAAAAGAGGCCTGGGAATGGAACTGTCCGATGCTCTGAAGGCACACGGGCCCCCTCTGTCTGGAGCAGGGGCACCTTGCGGGCTGCATGGCCACTCTGAAGCTTGTTCCCCACAGCTGTGGTTGAGCTTGCATTTTTCTCCCCTCAGCACAGTCTCGTTTGGGAAGAGGAAAGGAAACCTTGCACGCGTGGGCCGGTCAGGGCACTGAGAGGCCTTTCTGCTCTGGCATTGCCTGCCAGGCGTGCACCTCAGGGGGCCCCTCCGCTCTCTAGCAGGCAAATGGGGCATCTTCTCTGTAGTCAGGGGCTGTGAGAAAACAGGAAAGCGGGCTTAGGAGGTGTCAGGTGAGGGGGTGGAGTTGGATTGTGAGATGAGAAAGCAGCATCATCGCGGGGCTGGGGGGCCGAAACTCGGCAGGGTCGCTGAGAGCTCAGTGAACAACATACAGGCTGCTCCTCGCTGCAGGGGCCTCTGGGGGCCGAGGGGCTCTGCACCTGCACCCGCTCTGTAGACACCTGGCGAGTGCCCACCCCTTGTCCCGGCTCCTTTCCTCAGTTTTCCTCAGGCATGCTCCCAGTGCTTTGTTTGCTTGGCTGTGGGTGGTGACCCGTCCATACTGTCTGGTTGATTTAACTGGTATGTCTTCTTCCAGCTACAAGAAGACTCAGGAAACTCTCTCACAGGCCGGACAGAAGACCTCAGCTGCCCTGTCCACAGTGGGCTCTGCCATCAGCAAGAAGCTTGGAGACATGAGGTGAGACCCAGCCCTGACCCTGCTGCCCTGAGACCTGGCCAGGAGTGAGGTGAGGTGTTGGAGGCACTACAGGAAGCCTGCCTGGAGATCAGGTCTCAGACACTAGCTCGGGGATGTGGCCATCATGGCCCTGACCAGTCTGTGTGGGACCCTTGCCTGGGAGGTTCGTCCATCCCTGTCGGCTGCTTTTCTGTCATTTCTGCGTTCTTCAAGGAGGGTTGGCTGCCAGTGCTTTTGGGTAACTTGTGGTGCTCAGGGTTGGTGAGGGACGAGTCTGCACCCCGAAGCTTCACTGAGAGGCAGTGACTCCAGCCTGGGGGTCAGAGTCAGGTCAGGGTGGGACGGCAGTCCTCCACCATCTCCAGGACAGGTGCTCGGCATGGTACTTCCTGAAGGTGTTTCCCCGGTCTCAGAGAGTGTGGTCACACTCCAGGAGGTTCTGAGTGAGCCTTCTCTCCCAGAGGCTGGTGAAAGCCTCCCGGCCATCAGCGTTCCCTAGCAAGCAGGGGCCAAGGAGTGAGCAGGGGGCCGGCGCTTTGTGGCTGGCACATTTCCTCTTCCTTCCCTGCTCTAGGCTTCCTGACCACAGCATGGTGATGAGGGGATTGAGCCAGAAGCCTGGATATGATGTTTGGCCAGACTACCTCCTGGCTGGGCACCCCAGCTGGGCCTCGGGTGGGCCTTCTTTCACACGGGTTGTAGGAGTGGATGATGTAGGTTATCACCATCACCAGCATCCTGGCCCCAACTTCTGGGTGCTGCTGCCCACCCTGCCCTGACTCCTTTCCCATTCTCAGAACTGGTCTTCTGGCTTTGGGATCTCAGGGAGTGCCTCCCTGTAGTTCTGACCCAATTCTGGCAAAGATGGGTGCAGGGTTCCTAGAGGACCGGTGA
Organism: Rhinopithecus bieti; assembly: GCF_001698545.2. Classification (NCBI taxonomy): domain Eukaryota; kingdom Metazoa; phylum Chordata; class Mammalia; order Primates; family Cercopithecidae; genus Rhinopithecus; species Rhinopithecus bieti. Next base: position 2,080,277 of record NW_016807321.1, read on the forward strand.
GTGGAGCACAGTGCTGACCCCACTCAGTCCTCCCCTCTTCCCCTCTCATGGCCCCTGCAGGATTCAGAGATATGTACATCTCCTGCTGGGCCGGCTCCCTGCCTGCCTGCCTGCCTTAGGTTAGGTATGTCCTGCCTCCCAGCCTGTGGTTGCCAGCTCTTTCCCCTGACCACTGAGCCACAGGCCAGGACACAGATGGCCACACACCCCGGGACCCAGCCTGCCAAGCAGAGGGGATGGCCACTGCCCAGGAGCTGTGCCCACTTGTATTTTTGTTCGTTTGAGGTAATCTGCTATCCCATCGCTGCAAGTTCTATTTCGAGAAGTTTTAAACCTCTGGAGAAGCTGCAGTCATCAGTACACAACGTGTGTGTTTCCTCTGTGCATCCTTGCACGCCCAGGGCTCCACACTCCCCAGCAGCTGGGACTTGGGGGGTCCTTGTGGGGCACCCTCCAAATGCAGGTCTTCCCCACTACTGCTGCGCTTTGGACCCAGGAGGGACACCCTGAGCTCCAGCTGTGCTCAGCCTTGCAGGGCTGTTTTCTTCCCGAAAATGCTGGTCTCGCCACAGAGCATCTTCAGGAAGCAACGGCTGTCTGCTGTGCCTAAATTATGCCGTCAGGAGCCGTTTGCCCACTCATAGTGTCCACATCCCCTTTTGAGTGTGTTCAGAGCATCGTGGTGGAAATCCAAGGGTCAGGCGGAGCCCTCGGCACTGATTGGCATAGCCGTGCACAAGCCAGTCCTGGGGTTTTGATCTGGGCATTTGTTTGTGTGGCCTGTTTTTCTCTGGAAGCACAGGGACGCAGTCCCAGTTCTCTGTCTGCTCCTCTGATGGGGAGAAAGGCTCTTGTGCTTTGCTCAGTCCTGGGGTTGGCAGCTGTCCCCTGTGCCGTGTAGCCTCAGGGCATGGCTGGCAGTGAGCAGAGTTCCTGTTGCAGTGACTCTGGCACAGCTGTCAGTGTGCCTGGCCACACTGTACCACGTGTTTGCACGTGTGCCCTGGTACGTGGGGCCAGCTGGGTGAGCGGGGCCTCAGGCTGACCTGGGACGAGCCAGCTTGCTCCAGTTGGCCGGCCGTGTTCACAGTGCCCATGGAGAGGTCCTGTTTGCTGGTGCGTCTTGCCCTGCTTGCTCCTCCATTTATGTTTGTAGTGGTGGTGTGACTTCTGACGTCTGGAGCCCCTGGTGTATCCCCATCATCTCCCCAGGCAGTCACAGGTGGTTTCTGAGGTCTGGGCCCATCCACCTCTTGACTTAGAGACCGAGGTTGGGAGCTCACTGCTTCCTGAAAGTGAAAATTGGGTTCCAGGAGGTTTATATCATGAGTTTAGGGCCGATGAACCCCAGCGGACCCCAGCGGACTCTTGGGTGGAAGCCCCTCAGGACAGCTGCCCAACACCCATGTCTGTGATGGGCCTGTCTCCGGGCAGCCCTGAGGCACAGGGGATGGGGATGGGGAAGGGAGCTGGATTCAGGTCAGAGGGGGCACTGACACCAGGGTCAGGTCACCATCCAACTCCGTGGTCTCAGGACCGCGGGCGAGCTGAACGTTGCTCAATTCTTCAGTGGCTGCCTCCGTGTCAGAGTGGGCCTGGCTGCAGTGAATGGCGGCAGCTGCCCTTGGACACACAGGTTTCCAGGTTGGTGTCCGCGTGCATGGACAGAGCTGAGAGCAGAAGTGCTCGGTGCCAAGGGTGTCCCACATCCTCCCACCGTGTGTGTGCTTCCTCAGCTGACGCACTTTGGGGAACAGGGGCCGCTCTCGTTCTGGCTGTCAGAACGTTCACAGCTGTCACGCTGTGGCACGTTTCATACCTTTGTGCTACTGGATGGGGCCAGTTGCGCTCCAGGTGCTGTGGCTTCTTCAAACAGGTGTGCCTTGGGGCATAAGGCATGGACAGGGCTTGGACCCAGGGGCCTCCTACGCACAGCCGTGAGGCTAAGCAGACTCAACAGGAGTGTTGAGTCAGGACTTGAGGAGACTGGAGACAGGGCTGCTTTCCCAGTGGTGTGCGGATGGAGGAGCCGTCCTGGAGGGTCTTCCCCTGCTGGGCCTGGCTGAGCATGAGCAGGGGGCCTGGGGCTCCCTGAGGAGGGCTGTGAGTGGGTGCTGGCCTGCCTTGCTTACCACTTCGTTTCCTCTTCTCTCCTGCTGCCACTTTCCAGGGCTCATCCATTTTCACACTCCTTTAGGTAAGGCTGAGCCTGGACACACCTGTGGAAGACTGTGCTCTGAATTGGGGCAGGGTGGACTCTGGCAGGGCCCGTGGGCAGCTATGCTGGTAGAGGGCTGCTGAAAGGGGGATCACCCCTTCCAGGACAGCAGTCCCAGCCAGGCAGTTGCTGCATCTCGGGGAACAAAGCAGCAGCGTGGGATCAACGCAGAGGCCCCCCCCCAGAACGCCCCGGCCCTCCTGTGTCCCCTTCTCGTGCTTCCCATTCCCACCCAGGCTCACAGGCTGCCTGCTCCCGGGTCAGCGAATAACTGGCCCGGTGTCCACGCCCGGCGTCCACGCCTGAGTTGACTCCTGAGGAGGAGCCTTTTCATGGGGGAGGGCTGTGCCGACTCGCACCACCTTCCTGTCCAACATCGGTCCTGTTTCCTTGCTTTCCTTCAGATGGAGTTTTGTCTTACTACCTGAGAGCCCGTAGGTGTGCCTCCCACAGGGCCCTCGTGTGGACCAGAGCAGGCTCCTCTAGGCCAGCCGGGGGCGCCGCCCGCACGTGCCCTTCTGGCTGGAACCGGGAGAGCCAGGCCCAGAGCAATCTGTGATCTGATGTGTTTTTACCTGACCTGGTTGTTTCTCTTTTGCCAAAAGGTCCTTAAACTTGCCGAAGTCAAGTAAGGACATCTGAAGGCTGCTGGTCCCAAATACTTTTCAAAAGCCCAGGCCTGGTCTCCTCACACTTCCTATGGCAATGCCCTCCTCCCCCAGTGCTATGTGCTGGGCAACTTGGGGTGCCCCCCGTGAGGCCAAGGGAGGGACCCTGGGGTCGAGTTTCGTTCGGGGCATTGTGTGGAGGGGCAGGCAGCTCGATCCAACCGCTGGGAGTGGGGCAATCCCAGCTCTGCCCATCCCTGCCCAGTTGGGGTTGTGTGTGGATCTCGGTGTTAACTCTTGCTTCCTTCTCTGCCTCTGCCATGCTTCCAAGCAGCAGCTACTCCATCCGCCACTCAATAAGTATGCCGGCCATGAGGTAATGTATGCTCGCTGCAGCTCCAGAGCCGGGTGTCTCTGGTGGGGGTTGGGGCAGCTCCTGCCGGTCACACCTTGCCCTTCCCATATCCCTGGATTAATTAAGGACGCCATTCCCTTGGCAATCTCCTGATGGCTAAGGGCTGGTAAAGACCCCCTCTAGGCTGACGAGGAAGCTGGTAGGGGTCAGGCTCTTGACCTGCAGCCTCCAGAGGAGATCCTTGTGTCAAACTCGCCGTGTCCTTTCCAGGTTGTCCCTGGCTGCCTGCAGCGTCAAGCTGGGGTGGGGTTGGAGAGGCTGGCACACAGATCCTGGCACTTGCCCTGGTGGGCTGTCACTTAGGACACTTTACGGGTCTCAGCCTTCATGGAAACACCCAGAGCTGTGGTCCCTATTCTGTGCCTTCAGGCACCGCCCTGGTTCTCAGGAGAGTCCTGTTCTCCTTGTGGGGACTCTGGCTGGGTGTCACAGACGTGCTGGTCTCTAGAGGCCCCGGGCCTGGGAGGGGTATCTGGTTCTGGGGGAGGGACTGAGTGGGATGGAGCTGGCCTGCTTTCTCCTCCTCCGTCTCCTTATCACTCTGCTGTCCCAGAAGTGTCCTTGGTCTTCCCTTCGCTTCTCTGAGAGATGTGCGTGAAGAACTCCAGGCGTTTCATAACCTCAGTACAGGAGCCCAGCGTGTCCCCGTAGGGTACAGCAGAGAGGGGCCGACATCCCCCCGGCTGCACAGTCAAGGGGTTTCCAGTTGCCTTGTGTGATGTCTGGACCTGTCCCTGTGACTGTTGGGCATGACCGACCTCACTTCTGACCTGGGGGGTCTCTGGAATGACCTGGCTGTCTCACATTTTTGCCATGAGATCTTGGGATTTTGTTAGGGTCCTTTGGAGGCTGGCCCTTGCCCCGAGGCCCTTCTGAGTTAGAGGGCAGCACAACCCTTTTTTCTTGACACCAACACTCTTCCCTCTCTCTTGAAAGGAACTCTGCAACCTTCAAGTCATTTGAGGACCGAGTTGGGACCATAAAGGTAATTGTACTTGGACTGTTACTGGTCATCGTAGACTCACATGCAGTTGTAAGAAGTAATGCAGAGAGGTTCCTTGTGCCTTTTACACAGTTCTCTCCCGTGACAACATCTCGGAAAATCCTGTAGTGCAGCCTCCCCACCAGGACGTTGGCACTGACTCAGGACACAGAACGCCTCCACACTGCCCTTCCCGGTCCCCACTGCCCTTCCTGGTACCTTCTTGGCCGCGCCGACCTTCCTCCCGCCCTACCCCCAGCAACCCCAAGTCCACTCTCCCTTTGTATCATTGTGTCATTTCAAGAATGTCACATAGATGGAACGATACAGTGTGCAGCTGTTTGGCATTCACTGTCTTCATTTGGTATCGTCCCGTGGAGACCTGTTCAGCTGGTGCCCGTCCGTGATCTGCTCCCTGTTGCTGCTGAGCAGGGTTCATGTCACATAAGCTTTTGTAGAGCACTGAGCATGGGCCTGGGGTCTGCCTTGTGCTGTGTGCTCTGTCTCAGGTTTTTCTGTCATCTTTTCTCTCCCGTAGTCTAAGGTTGTGGGTGACCGAGAGAACGGCAGTGACAACCTCCCTTCCTCAGCGGGGAGTGGTGACAAGCCCCTGTCGGATCCCGCACCCTTCTAAGCCTGTGGTCGCTTCACCCGCTGCAGGGCACACGCAGCACACCCTCAGCATCCCGCCGCAGCTCTGTTCAGCGGAGCAGCCAACCAGGCGGATGAGCAGAGCCGGCTTTGAGGACAGTCCTGCCCATCCACATGGAGATGCGGCTGCCGCGTTCGCATGAATTTAGAGAACACAGTCTTGTACACAGATGTTTTACACTCAAGTTTGTAGATGAAACAGATCGCTGTGCTGTCCTTCCCGGGGTGCAGGAAGTGGACAGGGTGGAGGGTTTGAGAGAGGACTGAGCCACAGCCCAGGCTCCCTTTGGGAATCATGTTAGCCCATCAGAATGTGGAAGGATTGAAGAGCTCTAAGCATCAAATAAGTGGCATTTTCTGACGCCCTCCGCCCTTCCCTGACTCACAGAAGGAACGCAATCATCCAGCAAGTCCTACCTGTTACACAATCTTTTATCTCAAAATGCCGAACAAGAAAACTGTCCGTTTTCTGAGACCCCCAGAAAGGAAACCGATCATCAGCAGCTGCCTAATGTCACGCTAATCTAGCTTTAACGGAAGCAAATTCATTTTTTTAAATGCAGCGGACTTTTCAAAAAGTTTAAATTAGGCAAAGCAGCTTTAGCCTCATAGAGAATAGTATTTCTTTGGACTCAAGCTGAAATACAAGCCTTACATTGCCTTATGCTTTATTTCTTTATAATTTTTATATGTATATAGATGAGAGTTCCTTAATGGTTGTGAGCACTGTGTGGAATTTTACACCTGGCCTGCGTGGCAGCCTGTTCCAGTTGGGGTGTTTGATTTCATGCACACTCCATCCCAGTGTACAAAACCTGCTTTTCTTCTCAACCGTGGCAGCTCCCACTGGCTCCCCTGCTCTGCCCCAAAGGGCTCTTGAGCCTCTGGGAACGGGGGGGAGCCAAGAGAAGGAAAAGCCTGTCTTTAGCACCCTTTAAGAGAGCTGTGCCCCCCTTCTCAGTGCTGCCTTTGCATGGGCCTGGCCCGGCTGGCACTCGTCAGTGACTCCAACCCACCTGCGTGCTGCATTTGGGACGAAACGACCCCACAGGTCAGGTGGAGGGTGGGGCATGGGCATCGGCCAGGATTGCTGTTGCCTTTTTCTCAGGAGCTACAAAGATCTCTTCCTGTTATTAAGCGATCACACCCCAGCAGCCTCTCTCTCACACCAGGGCCCTGCATGTCAGATGGCGTGGTCTGCAGGGGTAGCTCTGTGCCTTAGTGGCTCTTGGCAGGACACTGAGGGCCTTCCTGTGGTGTGCCTGGCTCTGCCACTCCCGGGAGGGGAAGGGCTGCTCAACTCAAAGTGTCCTGTTCGGTAGAGCAAATGTCCTCTGACAACTCTGTCCCCAGACAGTTCAGACACCCCTGGGGATGGCACTCCACACACGACAAAGATGCAGGGGCCAGGGAACCCCAGTGCTTGGTGCCCTTTGTCCAGGGTTAAAATTGGCCTGTGGGGTGTGGTGTGAAGGCAGGTTGCGTGGGTGTTAACTGATGTATCTTTTCCTTAAAGTTATGATAATAGTGGGTAATTTGTCAATAAAGCATTCCTTTGGGGGAAAGTCTCCCGTGGCTTGTGTGATGTGTCGTTCAGGACAGGACTGTGATGAGTGGTAAATGAACCGACACGCGGTACCTGCCCTAATGAGTCCGCAGTTTTGGGAGAGGCAGGCAGGGGACAGTCCCAAAGACGACAGGCAGGTCCTCAATGCTGGGACGACAAGCGGAGCCAGCTGTGAGGGGAGAATGGCATATGGCCAACCTGTGAAGTCAGACCCAGAGTCTTGGGAAGAGGAATTGAAACTGAGCCCTGGGAAGGTGAGGAGGAGCTCACCAGGCTCCAGGTTGGGCCAGGAGCTCCAGAGGCTTCGCCAGCTGCCCCTGCAAGCACTGAGCTGCTGCTGGGCACACCTGTAGTCCCAGTCATTCTGGAGGGTGAGGCAGATCACCTGAGCCCAGGAGTTGAAGACCAGCCTGGGCAACATATTGGGATTCCATCTCAACTAAGTAGGCCGGGTGTGGTGGCTCATGTCTATAAGCTCAGGACTTTGGGAGGCCAAGATGGGAGGATCACTTGAGCCTGGGAGTTTGATACCAGCTTGAGCAATGTAGCCAGGCCCTGACTCTACAAAAAAAGTGAAATAATTAGTCCCAGCTACTCAGGAAGCTGACCCTTGAGTCCAGAAGGTTGAGATTGCAGTGAGCCATGATCACGCCACTACACTCCAGTCTGGGTGAGAGATTGAGATCCTGTCTCAAAAAAATAGTAATAGTTGTAGGCCAGGTGCCATGGCTCATACCTGTAATCCCAGCACTTTGAGAGACTGAGGTGGATGGATCACAAGATCAGGAATTTGAGACCAGCCTGGCCAAGATGGTGAAACCCCGTCTCTACTAAAAATACAAAAATTAGCCAGCGGTGGCGGGCGCCTGTAATCCCAGCTACTCGGGAGCCTGAGGCAAGAGAATCGCTTGAACCTGGGAGGCAGAGGTTGCAGCAAGCCGAGATCGTGTCATTGCACTCCAGCCTGGGTGACGAGAGCGAGACTCCGTCTCAAAAAAAAAAAAAAGTTGTAGTATAGAGTTCTGTGCATTCAAAAAGCCACGTGCTGGCCATCTTGCCTCTGGTGAAGAGCTAGGCTGCATCAAACACAAGTGCCAGGAACCCACTGGGAGGAGTACAGGGCCCCACTACCTGGGCCAGCACATGATGGCTGTCAGGGGTTCGTGTTACTCCATGCTCAACGGCCTTCAAAGGGTTGACCTCATTCTGGGGACGAGGGACCACTTGGAATAATAGTGAGTACCTAAAGCCTCTAACGTGCTGAATGAACAGGGCAAGTTTGGACTCTCTGGCTCAGGTCAGAAGACAGCCAAGACGGCACCGATGAAATGAAGCAGGGTCCTCCCTCGGGGCGGGCTCCCACAGCAGCTGCTGCAGGAAGGATCCACCTTCCTCTGTGCGGAACGTTTGCTTCTGCGGGTTAGACAAGTGCACCTGTGGCTCCGGGATGTCCCGTGGTGGTGCGACAGCTGCTTTGTTGTTAGGGTTTATTTTATTTTATTTTATTTTTTTTAACAGAGTCTCGCTCTGTCGCCCAGGCTGGAGTGCAGTGACCGATCTCAGTTCACTGCAAGCTCCGCCTCCCGGGTTCATGCCATTCTCCTGCCTCAGCCTCCCGAGTAGCTGGGACTACAGGTGCCCACCACTACACCTGGCTAGTTTTTTGTATTTTTGGTAGAGATGGGGTTTCACCGTGTTTGCCAGGATGGTCTCGATCTCCTGACCTCGTGATCCGCCCGCCTCGGCCTTCCAAAGTGCTGAGATTACAGGTGTGAGCCACCGCGCCTGGCCTTGTTAGGGTTTTAAGGTAATTTACAGGATTCCAAAGTCAAAACTGGATACAAAGCCATGCTCAGAAACAGGCTCTGCTCCCCACCCACCCTCTGTCATGACTTACTGCTCATCCCAGTGTGTTTCACGCAAAAGCAAGCACCTATGAAGATGCTCTCATTCCCTTCCTTTCCTCGGTCAAACAATGGCATACAGTGTTCTGCACTTTGTCCCTCCTTCCCACTAACATGCTCCAGAGTGCTCACTGCATCATCTGTACAGACCCTTGAGGGGCGGCCGGGCACAGTGGCTCACGCCTGCAGTCCCAGCACTTTGAGAGGCCAAGGCAGGCGGATCACCTGACGTCAGGAGTTTGAGACCAGCCTGGCCAACATGGTGAAACCCGTCTCTACTAAAAATAGAAAAATTAGCCAGACGTAGTGGCACGTGCCTGTAATCCTAGCTGCTCAGGAGGCTGAGGCAGGAGAATCACTTGAACATGGGAGGCAGAGGTGGCAGTGAGCCGAGATCATGCCATTGCACTCCAGCCTGGGCGATAAAGCGAGACTGTGTCTTAAGAAAAAACCTTGAGGGGCACCTCCACTCTGCCCCTGGTTTAGCGCTTTGCATGTATCCATTCTTAGTCTTCGGAGTTCCCATTGGAAAACTCCTTTAGTGGGAGCACCAGACTTTGGACGTCAGAGGTAGCCAGGCTTACCCCAGATGGAAGAGCAGGGAAAGTTAGGTGACCTTGAATTGTATGGTACATAAGCCCCAATACAGCAGGGAGCTGGTACCAATAAAGGGTGACATGCGCTGTTGCCGCCTGCAGTCAGGATTTACCCTAATTTATTTTAGGATGAGTTCCACGTGGTCTTCATTTATTGAACAGATACTGTAACTGCCCTGCGGGTAAGAGTCTGCTAGGTTTTGTGTGGTCCAAGGGTGAGTCCAACGTGGACCCAGTGCTCAAGGAATTTGCAAACCATCTGTTGGGGAAGACATATTCCCCTATGTACCTGGCTCATGTTTGACGAGGTGAAACGCTTGGAGAGCTTCGAGGACGGAGCAAGTGGAGTAAGCGGACCTGAGGAGCGGGCAGCAATGCCTGAAGGCTCAGTCCCCTCTTCTGAGTGAGGATAATGGCATCTGCCTCATCATATTGAAGGGCTTAAGCTTATACAGCACTTAGCACAGGGCCTGATGTATCGGAGGTAAACATGAGACTCTTCCCAACTGTAGCCACAGTCAATCTCTCGCAGGTACCTTCCTGTCTTCTTCTTTTTTTATTTTTTATTTTTTTTGAGACAGGGTCTTGCTCTGTCGCCCAGGCTGGAGTGCAGTGGTGCAATCTTAGCTCACTGCAGCCTCCACCTCCCGGGCACAAGCAATTCTCCTGCCTCAGCCTCGTGAGCAGATGGAATTTACAGGGGCATACACCACCACGCCCAGCTAATTCTTGTATTTTTAGTAGAGACAGGGTTTTGCCATGTTGGCCAGGCTGGTCTTGAACTCCTGACCTCAGGTGATCCGCCCACCTCAGCTTCCCAAAGTGCTGGGATTACAGGCGTGAGCCAGTGTACCTGGCCATACCTTCCTGTCTTATTTTCTCCAAGCAGGCTGGCGTGTTCATGGATCGATATGTGTGTGCATCATGCTCATTTTAGTTTCAGGAGTTCTTTGCTCCTGTGTAGCCTTTCTATACATTATCTTTTTTTTTCTTCTTTTTAAATAAAAGATGGGGTCTTGCTCTGTTACACAGGCAGGAATGCAGGGACACAGTCATAGCTCACTGCAGCCTTGACCTCCCACCCGATCCAGCCTCCTGAGTAGCTGGGACTACAGGGGCATGCATGCCACTGTGGCCCGGCCAATTAAAAAAAAAATTTTTTTGGCAGGGTGCGGTGGCTCACGCCTGTAATCCCAGCACTTTGGGAGGCCGAGGCGGGCGGATCACGAGGTCAGGCGATTGAGACCATCCTGGCGAACACGGTGAAACCCCGTCTCTACTAAAAATACAAAAAAATTAGCCGGGCATGGTAGCGGGCACCTGTAGTCCCAGCTACTCAGGAGGCTGAGGCAGGAGAATGGCGTGGACCCGGGAGGCGGAGCTTGCAGTGAGCGGAGATCGGACCACTGCACTCCAGCCTGGGTGACAGCAAGACTCCGTCTCAAAAAAAAATTTTTTTTTTTTTCTGTAGAGATGGGGGTCTCACTCTGTCGTCCAGGCAGGTCTCAAACTCCTGGGCTCCAGTGATCCTCCTGCCTTGGTCTACCAAAGTGCTGAGATTCCAGGCATGAGCCATGGTGTCCCGTTGTATACGTTTCAGTAACTATAATATTCCATTTGAGTGCTCACTTGTGCAGTTGGGCAGGTTTCCATTCTATTAAAAATAGTGCCTTCATAGACATTTCAGTGCATATACCTTTTTCTGTATTTGTGAATATTTTCTTTGAAAGAATGTCCCTAAAGTGGAACTACTAGGTCTCAGAGGGACTCACTTAAGGCCTGGTTCATCCATTCTTGCAGCTCCCAGCACAAGTGGAATATAGCTTCAACCTGAGATCAGTACCAGGCCCATTTCATTCTCTCATCCCTCCAATTCTGGCCTGAAATCATTCATTCTCTTGAATCTATAGTTGTAGATATGAACCTGGCCTTTCTGCTTCTTGGGTTCCATAGGCCTTGTCTTCCTGCTTGCTTGATGTTGCACAGTTTAATGACTGCTAGGAGGCTTCCCAAGCTCTCTGACACTTCCAGGCTCTGAGACTGCAACGAGCTTGGCAATTCAGGACTGGCATTATGGCAGTGAGTTATGAGGGCAGAGGAAGAAGGAGCCCAGAACGCGTTGAGAGAATTTGGGTTTCACGCAGTATGTCACGGGAAGCCTTGGATGCCACTGGATTTGTTTTAAAAAGATGACCTCACTGAACTCAGGTGAACGGGCAAGGGTGGAAGCGAGGAGACAGGAGCACCGGCCGCAGAGGTCTGGGAGCTTCTAGGATGGGAAGTGGCACAGGCCGCCTATGCAGGGCAGGCCGTCAGTGAGTGGCGGAGCGCCTGCAGTCACAGGGACAGGGAAGGGTGGCCGGCGGGTCTCCACGCCCTCAGCGGGCCGACAGGATGGACAAGGGCAGAGGGAAGTGGAGTGGACGTTCGTTGTCCTGCCCCTCCACGCCGTTGTTTGGAGATGATTGCGGGGGTGGGAGGGTGCTGGCGACAGCATTTCAGTGGTTGGACAGGAAGGAAGGAAGTCCCATCTCGGCGCTCCAGGGATGCGCAAATGTCAGTCCCAGGACGGTGGCTCGGGAGGGGGGCGGGGGCGATGGTCCGCAGCCATCTCCCACCAGCTCCCTGTTCAGTTCTTTGATGAGAACGATTACGTTTTCTGAATCTTACTTAAAGTGCTGAGTAAACTTACCTGCAAGACCAGCAAGCCCTGCGCCTCTCTTTCTGCGCGGTTCCCCGCAGCACATGCTGGCCCACCCGGGACTCGGGATCCACCTGCGGCCACCTGAAGACTGGGAGGGCTGGCTCCGCCCCCGTCCCAACCGGCATGACGGGCCCCGCCCATTCATGGGCGGAGCCTCCGCCGGGCGCCTCTGCCCTGGGCTGTCACTCCGGACTCCGCCCCCCGTGGGCGGAACCTCCGCTCGGCGCTCTGAGCACATGCGCAGCCGGTCCCGCCCGCGGCTCCGACCCGCCGGAGCCCACGTCCTTCCGGGAGCGCGCGCGCCGGTGCGGGTGCGTGCGTGAGCGTGCGCGTCTCCGCCGCCGCTTCTGCTGCCGGTGCTGCACCC
>NW_016807321.1:2092985-2100095 GCF_001698545.2 Rhinopithecus bieti
CCCCGCGGCCGCCCCGATCCCCGGGGTCCTCCCTCTTCTGCAGGAGGACCGGAGAAACTGGAGCATCGCTGGTTTTAGGGTGGCAGATAATTTTGTCCCTGGGTCGTTGTGTTTATAGCTCGGGGAATTGAAAATTGTTCTTTAGCGCACCTTAAATTAATCTTTCAGACGTTTTAAATTCCAAAAAGCATTTGGTTTGTAAGAAAAAATCTGCCTTATCCGCCTTATAAAAACATTTGAAGCCATGCTTTCTGTTGAACTCTTGAGGAGAGAGTATTAGGAACTCATCCGGTCAGGTTCTAACTTGTTGGTTTTAAGTGTCTGGATTAAAGACTCTTTTTCGTGTGCCGAAGCCATGATTTCTCAAATTCATTCAGTTGTGTCATACAGGAAAAGGAAGTAAAATTTCAGCTTTATTTTGTTTTCCGGCTTAGGCTTGGTTGGGAAAATTTGGTGGTGGGTACACACTTCTGCTCTTATTTGTTTGTTTAGAAAACCTAATGACAAAACAGTTATATTGCTCCGTCTATTGTCATGGTTGCTTGAAGGCAAAACTTTACCCAAAGCTTCTGAGATTTTATGTTCGTTTATTTGCTTCTCTTTTTAAAAAATGTCAGCTAAGTTTCAGGAATGAGTAATCTGTCAAACAGGAGATGAAATTAGAAGCCTGGATCTAAGGGCTCTGGGGAAGTTTCGGTTGAGTTCATGGTTCCCCTTTCACTTGTGTCGGTGCTGTAGGATTCGGGCTGGCTCCAGCTGGCGTCTGGCCCAGCAGAGAGCTGTAGGGGCCCGCTCTGGTTGCTGGCTGTGTGGCCTCTGATGGATGCCCCTGGCGAGGATGTTAATGAGCCTGCATCATCTGAGTCCACCCACCCTCTGACTGGCACCTGACTCACTCTGCACCTGCCGTATCAGCCTCCTTGCTGGTTCTGAACAGACCCACATGCTCTGTCCTTGGATCTTCCTGGAATGCCTGGTGTCTTAACCTCCTGGCCTGGCGACTGCCTGCCTACCGTGCCACCCAATTCCCTGTCTCCCTTCCTCGCTTCATTTTCCCACAGTGCTGAATCCTCCTAGTGTCCTGCTTAATGCGTTTATCATACTTAATATTTTACTGTGAGTTAGTAAGGTTCATGGAGAGACTGTTTTGTGAAAAGACCAGTTGCTGGCACATGATCTGGGCCCAGTAAATATTTGTTCAGTGAATGAACGTGAGGAGGTTAGCAGCAGCTGTGCCTGGGGCTGGTCTTGTCACTCGGAAGTCCTTGTGGATGAGGTCTGAGCACGTATAGGTAAGGGTTCCTGGAACGTTGGCCCTCAGGACAGAGAGCCACCAGCTATCACCTGCCCACTGGGGAAAGAGCCAGGTAGAGGGTGGCTTGGAAGGGTGCATGGGACCCTTGTAAATCTTTTTGCAACTTTGAATCTATAATTATTTCAAAGTTAAAACGTTTCTAAAAAGTCAGATCTGTTTGGGCGCGGTGGCTCACACCCATAATCTCAGCATTTTGGGAGGCCGAGGTGGGCTGATCACTTGAAGTCAGGAGTTCGAGACTAGCCTGGCCAACATGGTGGAACCCCGTCACTACTAAAAATACAAAATTAGCTGGGTGTGGTGGCATGTGCCTGTAATGCCAGCTACTTGGGAGGCTGAGGCAGGAGAATCACTTGAACCCAGGAGGCAGAGGTTGCAGTGAGCCAAGATCACGCCACTGCACTCCAGCCTGGGCAAAAAGAGTGGAACTCCATCTCAAAAAAAAAAAAGAAACCAACAACAGAAATTAGCCAGTCATGGTTGTGGGCATACATAATCCCAGCTACTCAGGAGGCTGAGGCAGGAGAATCCCTTGAACCTGGGAGGTGGAGGTTGCAGTGAGTCAAGGTCACACCACTGCACTCCAGCCTTGCTGATAGAGCAAGACTCAGTCTCAAATAAATAAAAATAAAAAAATAAAAAGTTAGATCTGCCACTGGTAATAATGCTTTTAGAAATTTTGTCTTTGATTACCAGGAAAAACCCTGCATGCTAGTTCTTATACTCTGTCGTGACATTTGGTCATCAAGTAGAGTGAGGTGGAATTTAATTCAGGAGAGTGACTGTGGTTGATCTCCTTAGCGCGAGGCCCTTCCGCTGTGGTGCTGTGACAGCAACAGAGGCTGCGTGGTGACTTGCGGACTCGAGTCCTTTCCACAGCCTCTACCTCATGCCCACATTAACTCAGAGCAAGTGGGCTTCAGGGCTTTCCTGCAAGGCCAAAGATGGTGGTATTAACGTGGTTCAGAGATTGAGCAGACGCTGCACGTTTCTCAGTCATTTTTGTTCCTCAGTTCCCCTTGCCTGGAGGGTGGATGCTGCTGAGCCCGGGTGTACAGCTGTCCCTGTGACCAGCAGCTTTGCCCAGGGTCTCCCCGTTAATCATCGTCAGAACCGGAACTTGAACTCAAGTCTTCGCTAGACCAGGTTTCTTCTAAGTATCTGGCATCACCAGGAAGAGCCCCGTACAAGGTGCTGGTTTTGTTATCCTTAGAGCCCAGCTGCGAGGTGTTCATGTGTATGCCTGGGGTTAGCAGTTCCGTAGGTGTTTGTTGAATGAATCACTGAAATGCAGTGGGGCGAGGAGTCATGATAAGGTAGAATTTTATCTAAGGTGGCGTTTGCTTCTGAAATCAGGCAGTAAGGTGAATGTGATACCCAGTTAGGAGCATGTAATGCCGCAGGTAAACTGTATCAGCAAATGAAAGCAGTTTTTTTCCAGTGAGGAAACAGACCCCTGGGTCATTGGGCTGGGTGAGAAGAAGCCATTTGTAGAGAAATGAAACTTGATGACTAGTCCTGCACGAGATGTGGAGAAGAGACCCCTAACTCTCCGATTATCTCCAAGCGGCCATTAAAATGAGTGCTGCTAGGCCGGCCCGGCGGCTCATGCCTGTGATCCCAGCACTCTGGGAGGCCGAGGCGGGCGGATCTCGAGGTCAAGATATCGAGACCATCCTGGTCAACATGGTGAAACCCCGTCTCTAGTAAAAATACAAAAATTAGCTGGACGTGGTGGCGCATGCGTGTAATCCCAGCTACTCGGGAGGCTGAGGCAGGAGAATTGCTTGAACCTGGAAGGCAGAGGCTGCAGTGAGCCAAGATCGTGCCACTGCACTCCAGCCTGGGCAGCAGAGCAAGACTCCATCTCAAAACCAACAAACAAACTGTAGTGCTTCTAAAATGAGACTCATTGTGATGTTCTGATTAGAACATTCTCATGCCACAAAGTCCTGAGACGGGTCCAAGGAGCACGGTCTTCTGTCAGACACACCTCCTGCCCCGCCGCCGGCTTTCCCACTGTGGCAGCAGAATCTGTGCTAGACCTTCATGAAAGAGGACAAGATCAGGGCTCACGTGACTGGGGCTGGATTGGAGCTGCTCTGTCTCTGAGCCTCTGCATTCTGTAAAATGAGGGTAGTAGTGCCTCCCCCTGTGTGCCTGCTGGGAGAGAAAAGGAGGCAATAAATGAAAGGTGTCTTATCACCTCCTTCCTTAATAGAAGTGACGGAGATGCTGAAAAACAGTAATAATCTTGTTTTATGAAAGTGCTACCCCTAATCTAGGAGCTGGGACGGCCATGCCAGGAGCCCTCAGATAATGACATCCCTGAAGAGGATTAGCAGCTAGTCTGTTATCAGTCACAGGCAGTTCAACCCAGAAGATTTAAGGATTAGATTACACAACAACCTTGAGTGTAGATTTTGTCTCTCATCACCCTTTGCATTAACTTTGGGTGCATTGTGTATTAATGAGGAAGTTTGTTCTGCTTTATTCTTGGTACATGACAGACATTTAATAGATATAGGTCATTAGAAATAAAAATTGTTGGCCAGGCGCGGTGGCTCAAGCCTGTAATCCCAGCACTTTGGGAGGCCGAGACGGGCGGGTCACGAGGTCAGGAGATCAAGACCATCCTGGCTAACATGGTGAAACCCCGTCTCTACTAAAAAATACAAAAAACTAGCCGGGCGAGGTGGCGGCGCCTGTAGTCCCAGCTACTGGGGAGGCTGAGACAGGAGAATGGCATAAACCCGGGAGGTGGAGCTTGCAGTGAGCTGAGATCCGTCCACTGCACTCCAGCCTGAGCGACAGAGCGAGACTCCGTCTCAAAAAAATAAAAAATAAATAAAAATTGTTTTAACTTCTATGAGTTTTGCAAACATTGATATTTCACATTGAAATTGCAGAAATTAGGACAGCATCTCATTTTCTTTTTTTTGGGATGGAGTCTCGCTCTGTCACCCAGGCTGGAGTCCTGTGGCGTGACCTCAGCTCACTGCAAGCTCCGCCTCCCGGGTTCAAGTGATTCTTATGCCTCGGCCTCCCAAGTAGCTGGGATTACAGGCACGTGCCACTGCACCTGGCTAATTTTTTGTATTTTTAGTGGAGACGGGGTTTCACCATGTTAGCCAGGATGGTCTCAATCTCCTGACCTCGTGATCCACCATCCTTGGCCTCCCAAAGTGCTAGGATTATAGGCATGAGCCACTGTGCCCGGCCCTTGTTTTTTTTTCTTTCTGTGGGGGAACAGAATCTCACTCTGTCGCCCAGGCTTGAGTACAATGGTACGATTTCTGCTCGTGGCAACCTCTGCCTCCTGGGTTCAAGCGATTCTCCTGCCTCAGCCTCCTGGGTAGCTGGGATTACAGGCACCTGCTGTGACGCCTGGCTAATTTTTGTATTTTTAGTAGAGATGGGGTTTTGCCATGTTGGCCACACTGGTCTTGAACTCCTGACCTCAGGTGATCCACCCACTTTGGCCTCCCAAGGTGTGGGATTACAGGCGTGAGCCACCGCACCCAGCCCCAGGTTGGTCTTGAGTTCCTGGACTCAAGTGATCGTCCCACCAGCATCTCATTTTCTAAGGAAATAAGTACTTAGGCCAGGTTTGGGACATGTCTCTGAAAATTCTGGGCTGGTGCAGTTGCTCGTGCCTGGAATCCCAGCACTTTGAGAGGCCGAGGCAGGCGGATTGCCAGAGTCCAGGAGTGAAGACCAGCCTGGGCAACACGGCACAACCCCATCTGTACGAAAAATAGAAACAATTCGCCGGACGCGGTGACGTGCAGCTGTAGTCCCTGCTACTCGGAGGCTGCGGTGGTATCACCTGAACCTGGGAGGTTGAGGCTGCAGCAGACCATGACTGCGCCGCTGCACTCCAGCCTGGGTGGCAGAGAAAGACACTGTCTCAAAAACAACGGAAAAAGGAAGTTCTGTCTTGATCAATAATTTCCTCTTTAGGACAGAGCTGCATATGCCAGAATTTAACTTTGTTCCAACATCATTCTACATTTTACGTGAATGGTTTCAAAAAACTTATTTCTGTGGCAGAGAACGTTGTCATTTATTCTTGACATATTAAACCTGAGTAGTATTTTTAAATTTTTGTGATGTGTTGTGAGTGCTTAGTGAATATTCCTCGAATATGGATATGAATGATTTTTTTGGATTTATAATTTTATTGTCCCTTTAAGTATTCTGCATTGAACATGTGTCACCAGCAGGAATGATCATTACGAGATGGTGTCCAGAGCCATGTAGTGTCTGCATTGCTGTGTCCCAGGCATTCTTTGTTTGTTTGAGATGGAGTCTCGCTCTGTCATCCAGGCTGGAGTGCAGTGGCGTGATCGTGGCTCACTGCAGCCTCCACCTCCCGGGTTCAAGTGATTCTTTCTGCCTCAGCCTCCTGAATAACTGGAATTACAGGCGTGTGCCACCACTCCCAGCTAATTTTTGTATTTTCAGTAGAGATGGGGTTTCACCGTGTTACCCAGGCTGGTCTCGAATTCCTGACCTCAAGTGATCAGCCCACCTTGACCTCCCAAGGTGCTGGGATTATAGACGTGAGCCACTGCGCTCAGCCTGTGTTCTGAGGCATTCTGTGCCTGTTATGAAATCATGATGCTGGCAGGTCGGAAGATGGGATGGACTTGCCAGCCCCGTCGGCTGTGCCCTGCCCTCCTTGCTGTCTCTAGAGCGTGGCTGACTTCTGGGAGAGCTCTCCCTGCCCTGTGCCTCCTCTTTTTCACCAGGTAGAGTGGAAATGTGTTCTAGTGAAACTTCAGAACCAAAATATCCCGTCTTATTCTAACTCTTGAAGAAGCAGGAGCTGAATTCAGGTGCTTGAGGCCCAGTCCACACGCTCCACATCAGTCTCGGGGTGGAGGCGAGCGCAGGTCCGAGGCCTCTACCTCTGACTAGGCTGCAGGTACCTGGCGGGAGGAGTGTGCACCTCTGCCTGGCTTTTATTTCCGTCCTCCTGTTATCGGGAGGGATTAGCAGCAGAGCAAATGTTTGGGTTTTTGCTGTGCAGTTCCATTGGATTTTTCTTTATGAAACAGGATTGTGTTTTATTGCAAGAAGGTTTCCCTAAGACAAATAATGAAGGACATTCTGGGTCCAAGAGTGCAGACTGTAATTTCTGTCATCCGTTGCCAAGTTCATAGCCCTCACGCAGTGTCTGTCTTTCCCCTTTGCTTGCAGGGCATTTTCAAACAGTATTTTGTTGTTCTTTTAGCTACTGCGATAGGGCTTGCTATTAAAATCTGAGATTTTTAAATTTTTGCAAATTGCAGTAAATTTCACTAGTTCTCTCTTAATCTTTAAATAAGAGATTTCTTATGAGCCCAGTGTGGTGGCATGCATCAGTAGTCTCAGCTGCTTGGGAAGCAAAGGCTGGAGGATTGTTTGAGTCCATGCTGGGCAACATAGCAAGGCCTTCTGTCTTAAAAAATAATAAATTTTGACTGGGTGCGGTGGCTCAAGCCTGTAATCCCAGCACTTTGGGAGGCCAAGATGGGCAGATCACGAGGTCAGGAGATCGAGACCATCCTGGTTAACACGGTGAAACCCCGTCTCTACAAAAAAAAAATACAAAAAACTAGCCCGGCGAGGTGGCGGGCGCCTGTAGTCCCAGCTACTCGGGAGGCTGAGGCAGGAGAATGGTGTGAACCCGGAAGGCGGAGCTTGCAGTGAGCTGAGATCCAGCCACTGCACTCCAGCCTGGGCGACAGAGCGAGACTCCGTCTCAAAAAAAAAAAAAAAAAAAAAAAAAAAAAAAAAAAAAAATTAGC
>NW_016807321.1:2102387-2123410 GCF_001698545.2 Rhinopithecus bieti
CTCGGCTCACTGCAAGCTCCACCTTCGGGTTCACGCCATTCTCCTGCCTCAGCCTCCCGAGCAGCTGGGACTATAGGCACCCACCACCAAGCATGGCTAGTTTTTTTGTAGTTTTAGTAGAGACGGGGTTTCACAGTGTTAGCCAGGGTAGTCTTGATCTCCTGATCTCGTGATCCGCCTGCCTCAGCCTCCCAAAGTGCTGGGATTACAGGCGTGAGCCACCACGCCCGGCCCATCTCAAGACTTTTAATAAGGCTCTTTGCATAGAAATATTTAAAAAATTAAAAAATTTTTGGCCAGGCTTAGTGGCTTAAGCCTATAATCCCAGCCCTTTGAGAGGCCAAGGCAAGCAGATTACATGAGGCCAGGAGTTCGAGACTAGCCTGGCCAACATGATGAAACCCTGTCTCTACTAAAAATACAAAAATGTGGGCAGGTGCAGTGGCTGACGCCTGTAATCCCAACACTTTGGGAGGCTGAGGTGGATAGATCTGTTGAGTTCAGGAATTTGAGACCAGCCTGGGTAACATGAGGAAAACCTATCTCTGCAGAAAATACAAAAGTTAGCTGGGCATGGTGTTGCACGCCTGCAGTCCCAGCTACTCGAGAGGCTGAGGGGCTGAGGTGGGAGGATCCCTTGTGCCTGGGAGGTAGAGCTTGCAGTGGGTGATGAAAAAGAATACCCCATGTCCAAATAGCAAAACACTCTGAAATGAGACAAACGGGTTTGTTGAACAGGCGTTCTGGGACAAGGTTGCCCAATATGCATTAGCCATAATCCCCAGGACAGCCCTGCAGGGTGATCTTAAACAGGTTTTTAGATTCTTGAGTATAAAGATATAATATTAAAGAGTAAGCACAAATAATTCTGTCGTACGTGTTAAAATGACAACACAGAATTTACAAAATTCCCTTTTTCCCCCCAAAATTACCTCTTACGATGCGATTTCTGTTGGTACTGTTTTCTCTTGCATCATCCTCCCAGGTTGAGTAACCCTAACTGATTGTCACCAACAGACGGCCTCACAGCATCCTTCTCCCTGGTGTGAGCACTGCTTAATTCAGCGTGTGTGAAAATACACTAAGACAAGGGCCCCGTAACTTGTGCAGAATCTGAAGTGGCTTTCAGTAGGCAGCTGGTCCCGCTGCCTCTTAGTGTGTCTGGCCTCCAGGTGGGCGGATTGAGATGCATACAGGTGTTCACGGTCTAGGCATCCTTGGAAACCTGCTCTGGTTTAGGGTAAATAGGCAAAATTTTACTAATGCTGTTCCTCGCATGGGCTGGTGGCCTTTGCCCTGGACTCACTCCAGAACAGCTAGGTGTCCGGCGGACTGACAGCCGCCTTCCCCGAAAGCCTTAAACAGACTTCTCTTAATGTTTTTAAAAGACAAAGGACAATAAGGCAGATTAATAAACTGTGGGTTTTTTTTTTTCTTGAGACAAAGTCTTGCTCTCGTGCCCCAGGCTGGAGTGCCATGGCACGATCTCGACTCTCTGCAGCCTCTGCTTCCCGGGTTCAGGTGATTCTCCTGCCTCAGCCTCCGGAGTAGCTGGAAGGAGCTACAGGTGCGCACCACTACTGCCGGCTGATTTTTGTAGTTTTGATAATGATGGGGTTTCACCGTGTTGTGTTGGTCAGGCTGATCTTAATCTCCTGACCTCAAGTGATCCGCCCACCTTGGCCTCCCAAAGTGCTGGGATTACAGGTATGAGCCACTGTGCCCGGCCCAGGATATTTTTTTAGTTAAGGAAACTATTTTTTTGTTTTTTTTTTTTTGTTCTTTTTGTTGAGAGGAGCTCCCGCTCACGTTCGCGCCCGGCTGAGGCCAGTGCCGGATCTCACTCACTGCAAGCTCCCCGCCTCCCGGACCACGTGATTTACGCATCCCGCTGCCTCAGCCCTCCCCGGTAGCCTGGGACTACCGGCGCCGCCACCGCGCTCGGCCCGGGCGCCCTAGTTTTTTCTTGTATGGTTGTAGTAGAGACGAGGTTTCACCGCGTGTTCTCCAGCGGATGGTCTCGATCTCCTGACCTCGTGATCCGCCCGTCTGGCCGTCCCAAAGTGCTGGATTACAGCGCTCGTGAGCACACCGCGCCCCCGCTTCTATGCAACAATAATTAGTATGTCTTCTAGCTGAGAAATAATAATAATTAATATGTCTTCAAGCTGAGAAAGACTGAAAATACAAAAAAATTAGCCAGGCGTAGTGGTGGGTGCCTGTAGTCCCAGCTACTCGGGAGGCTGAGGCAGGAGAATGGCGTGAACCCGGGAGGCGGAGCTTGCAGTGAGCTGAGATTGCGCCACTGCACTCCAGCCTGGGTGACTGAGCGAGACTCCATCTCAAAAAATTAATTAATTAATTAATAAAAATATGATGGTGGCCTGGGTGCAGTCGCTCACACCTGTGCTCCCAGCACGTTGGGAGACTAAGGTTGGAGGCTCACTTGAGCCCGGGAGTTTGCCTAGCCTGGGAACCCTAGGGAGACCTGCCGCTACAAAAAATAAACAGTTATCCGGGTGGGGTGGTTGCACACCTGTAGCCCCAACTACTTTGGTGGCTGATGGGAGGATGGCAGGAGTCCAGGAGGTCACGGCTGCAGTGAGTTGTGATTGAGCCACTGCACTCCTGCCTGGACGATCCAGGGAGACTCTGTCTCTAAAATAAAATAAATGACAGTGGTCTATACAGTACCTTATTCAGAAAAGGCTTGACGTACAAGAAAATAAGTTACTTGTGATCAGGACAGAGAAGAATTACTGTCTTCTGTGAAATGGATGCTGGGAATCAGTCACGACGTACAGTGCTTGTGAGGCTGACGTGCGTTCGAATTACAGCCCTGCTGATCCTTAGCAGGTGACTGCAAATAGGCGACTCCACCCTCCTGGGTCTCAGTCTTCTTAGCTGAAAGGCACAAGTCATCATCACAGTAGCTAACATTAACTGTGTGCCTGGTACAGGATCCGACCGCTTCATTCAAGCCAGCTCCCAGACATACCTTGCTGGACTGTTTAATCCCCATTTGACAAAGAGGAGATTGAGATGGGGAGGTGTTGAGTAACTTGCCTGGTCACTGAGTGCCTCTAAATGGCAACCCAGACAGGTGACTCCAGAGCTGCCCTCCCACCCCCTGACCAGACCTGTCTCACAGGCCTGTTAGGAAGGGCTCTATTCGCAGATGGCAGGCACGTGCTGAGTGTCTCCTTAAGCTGCAGCTGCCGGCCGTGTAGATAAAACTCACAGTAGATATCACAGGTTTTGTCAGATCATACTGTCTCAATTTTTTTTTTTTTTTTTTTTTTGAGACGGAGTTTCGCTCTGTCGCCCAGACTGGAGTGCAGTGGCCGGATCTCAGCACATTGCAAGCTCCGCCTCCCGGGTTTACGCCATTCTCCTGCCTCAGCCTCCCAAGTAGCTGGGACTACAGGCGCCCGCCACCTCGCCCGGCTAGTTTTTTTGTATTTTTTAGTAGAGACGGGGTTTCACCGTGTTAGCCAGGATGGTCTCGATCTCCTGACCTCGTGATCCGCCTGTCTCGGCCTCCCAAAGTGCTGGGATTACAGGCTTGAGCCACCGCGCCCGGCCACTGTCTCAATTTTGAGGTGCATGCATGAGTTTTACCACTTAACTACCTCTGAAATTTAGTTTTTTTGTTGTTGTTTTGAGACGGAGTCTCGCTCTGTCGACAGGCTGGAGTGCAGTGGCGCGATCTCAGCTCACTGCAACCTCTGTCTCCTGGCTTCAAGTGATTCTCCTGCCTCAGCGTCCCCAGTGGCTGGGACTACAGGCACGTGTACCATCACACCCGGCTAATTTTTGTATTTTTAGTAGAGATGGGGTTTCACCACGTTGGCCAGGCTGGTCTCGAACTCCAGACCTCGTGATATCCGCCCCCACCCCACCTCGGCCTCCCAAAGTGCTGTGATTACAGGCGTGAGCCACCGTGCTCAGCCCTGAAATTTTGCATGTTTTACGGTTGGCTTGTCAGGGTCGAATTGGTGCACCTGATACTTGGTTGCATAGTACACTCACTGGAATCATTCCCCTTCCGTCACAGTTGCAGAGGCCCTCTGAAGCTGTGTGTGTGTTCGCTTCACCAGGGACAGCCCACGCATGGGAGGTCCGCCATCCCTCCTGGGAGAATTTCTCTAAGAGCAGCCCTAGGCCAGGGGTCGAGTGCAGGAAAGTCAGGGCCATTTCCATCAGTTCCATTTCAGAGCGGGTTCTCCCTGGAAGTGCTGGAAATACCTGGATGCCATCTGTAGCATTTTATGAACTGTGGCGGATCTGCTGTCTGTGTCTTGAGCTTCTGCTCTGCAGTCTGCTTAGTGGAAGCTGTCAGTCCACTGTACAGTGGGTGGAGCCGCAGCCAGGGTAGGTGTGCCGGTGATCGGTCCCAGAATGCACAGGGCAGAGGTCCCTAAGTAAATGTGATACTGCAGGTGGGATTGTGGGTGTAGGTATTTTTATGACTTTGTGTGTTATGTGAAGTTGAGGGTTTGAATGTTGTGATTATTATGTCCAGATACAGTTTGAGCCTGGTGCGGTGCAGGCGCGTGCCTGTGGTCCCAGCCACTTGAAGGGGGAGGAGAGGTTGAGCTCAGAGTTCCAGGCTATAGGGAGCCGTGATCCCACCACTGCACTGCAGCCTGGGCGACAGAGTGAGACCCCCTCTCAAAAAGAGAAGAGAAGAGGCTGGGCGCAGTGGCTCACGCCTGTAATCCAAACACTTTGGGAGGCTGAGGCAGGCGGATCACTTGAAGTCAGAAGTTCGAGACCAGCCTGGCCAACATGGTGAAACCCCATCTCTATTAAAAATACAAAATCATACTTACCCGGCAGGGGAGACACCATGATCACAAAGGTGGTTTTCCCAGGACGAGGCTTAGCCATTGCACTCTGGGTGTGCTGACCCCTGCGATTTCCCCACATGTGGGAAACTCGACTGCATAATTTGTGGTAGTGGGGGGACTGTGTTCGCACTGTCCCCCAAAATAAATAAATAAATAAATAAATAAATAAACAAACAAATAAATAAAATACAAAACTCATTCGGGCGCAGTGGCTCCCGCCTGTCATCCCAGCACTTTGGGAAGCCGAAGTGGGTGGATCGCCTGAGATCAGGAGTTTGAGACCAGCCTGGCCAACATGGTGAAGCCCCATCTTTACTAAAAATACAAAAATTAGTCGGGAGCGGTGACGTGTGCCTGTAGTCCCAACTACTGTGGAGGCTGAGGCAGGAGAATCGTTCGTGCCTGGGAGGTGGCGGCTGCAGTGAGCCGAGATTGCGCCGGTGCACTCCAGCCTGGTGACAGAGCAAGACTGCGTCTCAAAAAAAAAAAAGGAAAAAAAAAGTACTCTTCCCCACGAGAGTAGATTTCTACGGAATTGATAGCTGGTTTTATGCCCTTTCTTCCGTGATACAAAGTATGTCCGGACCCATCTGGCTGGGGATCCTCAGGAGAGCCTGCGGGGGCAGCAGAGGCCCGCCTGGGCCAGGGCGAACCAGCCCAGAATCCTGGGCCTTTAGCTGCTGAGAGCGTAGAACACCAGCAACCAGAATGCCCTCATGGTTACTAATTTTATGAAGACCACTTTGTCTTTCATATTTGGGGCTGTGTGAAGGTTTTCTGGAATATTTTTGGTCATGGTAATAATTCTGCTCTAGGACCTTTGTTCTCTAGCATTGTACAGAGATGACTGATTTGAACAGCAGCTGCGATAATGGAAGACTGACTCGTGTCTTCAGACTCGTTCTGTTCCTGAGGGTGCTTGGTCTAGGCCCCCTTTATATGGGGAGGTTCAAACCTTGATTGAATAGTCGCTGCCCAGGTGTCGTAACCTGCGGCCTCATTTGGTGTCAACTGGACTTTTCCTCTGCTGTTTGCACCATCAAAAGTGATGTGCTCCGGTCGGGCGCGGCGGCTCACGCCTGTGATCCCAGCACTGTGGGAGGCCGAGGCGGGCGGATCACGAGGTCAGGAGATCGAGACCATCCCGGCTAACACAGTGACACCCCGTCTCACTAAAAATACAAAAAACTAGCCGGGCGAGGTGGCGGCGCCTGTAGTCCCAGCTACTTGGGAGGCTGAGGCAAGAGAATGGCGTGAACCCGGGAGGCGGAGCTTGCAGTGAGCGAGGCGGAGCTTGCAGTGAGCAGAGATCGCCCCATTGCCCTCCAGCCGGGGCCACAGAGCGAGACTCGGTCTCAAAAAGGAAAAAAAAAGTGATGTGCACTTAGGACTGGGAGGGCGAGGCCCGGGGTGTTGGTGCCCGGCGCCCAGGAGGGCAGCAGTGTCGTGTTGGATAACCTGCTCTCTGAGTAATAGGGGTTTGAGAATGTTTGATTCTTTTTTTTTTTTTGAGACACAGTCTCCTCTGGCGCCCAGGCTGGAGGGCAGTGGTGTGATCTCGGCTCAGTGCAACCTCTGCCTCCTGGGTTCAAGCGATTCTCCTGCCTCAGCTTCCTGAGTAGCTGGGATTACAGGCATGTGCCACCATGCCCGGCTAATTTTTAAGTTTTTAGTAGAGATGGGGGTTCACCATATTGGCCAGGCTGGTCTTGAACTCCTGATCTCAAGTGATCCGCCTGCCTTGGCCTCCCAAAGTGCTGGGATTCCAGGCCTCAGCCCCGCGCCCAGCCCTGTTTAAATGTGTGTCTGTTGTTATTTTGTTCCACTTCTGATCTGCTTTTCCTTTGGAATTACTGTGTTCTAAGCACCAGGTTACCAAAAAAAAGAAAAAATCTTTGTTAGGTTTCCAGACCCAAGTCCATACAGATAAAATTAATGCAGCAAACATTTACTGAATGCTTTGTTAGGCCTGGGGCAGTAGCTCAGTTTATGAATTCAAAGGGCTTCAGCGTGTGGGGTTTGGTTTTGTTTCTCTGTCGCTAATCATACCCTGGGAATGGTTTTATAGTTTCCGGAAACCGTGGTTCTGGGCAGGGTGGCAGCTCTGGGTTGAGGCAGTTCCATCCTTCCTCAGGTGTGGCCGCCAGTCCTGTTGCTTGCTGACATTAACTTTGTGACTCACGAGGGCAGGTGTTCGTGTTCTGTGTGAGCAAGCACGGGGCTTGTTACTGTGTGAGGAGGGCTGGCTGCCCTGCCTGTCCGTTCTTCCCTGGCTCGGCCGGGCCGCTCCCGTGGCTCCAGCTCAGATTCACCTCCTCTCGCACTTGGATGTTTGGTGACGGTGGTGGAAGCAGTTTTGTTTACTCTTGCTGTTCTCACGTTACTTTAAGCATCACTGTTGCTTTTTATTCTTAGAATGAAGGAGGAAAGGTGAAATCTTTTGGGGATTTCTGTGTTTCCAGTGACTTTAGGAATTCCTTTTTTTTTTTTTTTTTTTTCGAGACAGGGTCTTGCTCTGTCATTCAGGCTGGAGTGCAGTGGCACGATCTTGGCTCACTGCAGCCTTGACCTCCTGGGCTCAAGTGATTCTCCCATCCCAGCCACCTGAGTCACTGGGACCACAGGTGTGCACCATCATGCCTGGCGAATTTTTTTTTTTTTTTTTTTTTTTTTTTGAGACGGAGTCTTGCTCTGTCGCCCAGGCTGGAGTGCAGTGGCCGGATCTCAGCTCACTGCAAGCTCCGCCTCCCGGGTTCACGCCATTCTCCTGCCTCAGCCTCCCGAGTAGCTGGGACTACAGGCGCCCGCCAGGTCGCCCGGCTAGTTTTTTTGTATTTTTAGTAGAGACGGGGTTTCACCATGTTAGCCAGGATGGTCTTGATCTCCTGACCTCGTGATCCGCCCGTCTCGGCCTCCCAAAGTGCTGGGATTACAGGCTTGAGCCACCGCGCCCGGCCGTATTTTTTTTTTTAATCGAGATGGGGTTTCACCATGTTGCCCAAGATGGTCGAACTTCTAGGCTCAAGCAATCTCCCCACCTCAGCCTTCTGAAGTGTTGGGATTACAGGCATGAGCTGCCATGGCTGGCTTAAAAGTCTTTACATTTGAGGCCGGGCGCGGTGGCTCAAGCCTGTAATCCCAGCACTTGGGGAGGCCGAGACGGGCGGATCACGAGGTCAGGAGATCGAGACCATCCTGGCTAACACGGTGAAACCCCGTCTCTACTAAAAAATAGAAAAAAATACTAGCCGGGCGAGGTGGCGGGCGCCTGTAGTCCCAGCTACTTGGGAGGCTGAGGCAGGAGAATGGCGTAAACCAGGGAGGCGGAGCTTGCAGTGAGCTGAGATCCGGCCACTGCACTACAGCCTGGGCGACAGGACCAGACTCCATCTCAAAAAAAAAAAAAAAAAAAAAGTCTTTACATTTGAAATTCATTTTAAGTTAGGAGGAAAGGCCTAGCTCGCTGGCTCATGTCTATAATCCCAGCACTTTGGGAGACCGAGGAGGATGGATCAGTTGAGGCCAGGAGTTCGAGACCAGCCTGGCTAACATAGCAAAACCTTATCTCTGCCAATAATACAAAAATTATTTGGGCATGGTGGCAGACGCCTGTGATGCCAGTGACTCGAGAAACTGAGGCAGGAGAACTTCTTGAACCCAGGAGGAGGAGGTTGCAGTGAGCCGAAAGTGCGCTGTTGCACTCCAGCCTGGGTGACAAAGCAAGAATCGGTCTCAAAAGAGCAGTAAAGGCGAGGGAGACCTGTGAGGTGACACACAGCATCTTCTCTCTAGCTTTCTGTGTTGACCTTGCTTAGGATTTCTTCAAATGTATTTACAGAGTTCATCGGTTTTTTTTTTTGGAATAGATAAGACATCCAGAAATACACATTCAGACTGTGGGGCTTCTACCCTTTTAACTGGGTTCCAGGTCCCTGTCCCTAGCGTGCTCTGACTGTCAGCCCTTCCCCTGCCTGACCTACCTGTCTGAGTATCTTTTGGCAGTCGGGTTTTTGTTGTTGGTGGTGGATTTTTTTTTTTTTTTTTTTTTTTTTTTGACACTGAGTCTTGCTCTGTCGCCCAGGCTGCAGGCCGGGGAGTAGTGGCACGATCTCAGCTCCCTGCAACCTCCACCTCCTGGGTTCAAGCGTTTCTTGTGCCTCAGCCTCCTGAGTAGCTGAGACTACAGGCGTGTGCTACCATACCCAGCTAATTTTTGTATTTTTTTTTTAGTAGAGACGGGGTTTCACCGTGTTGGCCAGGGTGGTCTCGATCTCCTGACCTCGTGATCTGCCCACCTTGGCCTCCCAAAGTGCTGGGGTTACAGGTTTGGCCATCGCTCCCAGCTGGCAGTCAGTTTTCATATGGTTCATCACAGATTTTAAATTAAGATTCCCCAGCAGGATAAAAGAAATGCCAGTTGTATTTTATTTTTCATATTTGTATTTTTAACAAAGTGGTTTTTTTTTTTTTTTTTTTTTTTTTTTTTTTTTTTGCATAGAATGAGCCAAGGGCATCTAGAGCAAAGAGGTAGTTCCCTGGCCGGTCTCCATCTCCCCGTCTGCACTGCCTCCCCTGTTCTATCTCCGCATCTACACTGTCTCTCCCTGCCCAGTCTCCATCTCCCCATCTGCACCGTCTCTCCCTGGCTGGTCTCCATCTCCCCGTCTGCAGCGTTTCTCCCAGAGGTGTTTGCTGGTGCCTCCTTTGCAGCTACCCGTGCTGTGTCATGCCCATTTGCTGACACAGCCCCTCCTGTGTCTTCCCCGTCCCAGTGTGTCTGTTGCTCTTGGGAGATCCTCCGTGTTTCCTTTGTATCCTTAGGTGACTTGTCTTTTCCCCACTCCCCAGCACTCCACAGCACCTTTCCTCCCCCTTCTCAGACATCATCTGTTCTTTCTAGCGTTGTTCCCCTTGTCCCAAGGTTCCTAACAGCCTTCTTTGTTTTTTTGTTCTTTTCTTTTGGTCAGACAGAGTCTTGCTCTGTTGCCCAGGCTGGAGTGCAGTAGTGCGGTCTCAGCTCACTGTAGCCTCTGCCTCCTGGGTTCAAGCGATTCTCCTGCCTCAGTCTCCTGAGTAGCTGAGACTACAGGCGTGTGCTACCACACCTGGCTTTTTGTATTTTTATTTATTTTTCAGAGAAAGTCTCTTTGTTGCCCAGGCTGGAGTACAGTGGCTCCATCTTGGCTCACTGCAACCTCCACCTCCCGGGTTCAAGCGATTCTCCTGCCTCGACCTCCCGAGCAGCTTACAGTAGGGATTACAGGCGCCACCACACCCGGCTGATTTTGGAATTTTAATATGGATAGGGTTTCACCATGTTGGCCCGGCTGGTCTTGAACTCCTGACTTCAGGTGATCTGCCCGCCTCGGCCTCTTCCAAAGTGCTGGGATTGCAGGCGTGAGCCACCGCGCTTGGCCCTAACAGCCTTCTTGGCATTGTGTGTTCAGACCATCCATTGCAGGGTGTGTTATCTTTGTGGCCTGGAACGTCTCTCTCTGATCACCCTTCATCTTCCCACCCCTGAGCAGGCAGTGTCTCTCAAGGCCACCTGCCCAGCCACCGTCTTGGGGTGCCCACAGGAGGCTGGGGAGAAGAGCGAGGCAGTAGTGAGAAGCCCGTGATGCTCACCCTTGGCTGAGCACCTTAGAGCAGCCCTGATGCTGGCTTCTGTCTCTTGGTGAAAGTGGCACCCAGACTTCAATCCTTACAGCCTGGAGCTCAGAACCACGGAGGTGCCGTGGCCCACAGGGTTTACCTCGTAATTGCTGTTAAAACCCTTCTGGGCTTCCTAACGGAATGCTTAATGTTGAAATATTACTTTAAGTACTAATATCTATGATGTGGTTAGAAATGCCAAAGAATATTTTGCTGTCTCTTTTTTTTTTTTTTTTTTTTTTTTTTTTTGAGACGGAGTCTCGCTTTGTTGCCCAGGCTGGAGTTCAGTGGCGCGATCTCTGCTCATTGCAAGCTCCGCCTCCTGGGTTCACGCGATTCTTCCACCTCAGCCTCCCAAGTAGCTGGGACTACAGGCGCCGCCACCATGCCCAGCAAATTTTTTTTTTGTATTTTTAGTAGAGACAGGGTTTCACCATGTTATACAGGATGGTCTCGATCTCCTGACCTTGTGATCCACTCACCTCGGCCTCCCAAAGTGCTGGGATTACTGGCGTGAGCCACACCTGGCCAGAATATGTAGCTTTTGTAAAAATTTTGGAAATGGCCTCAGATAATTTCAGAGGTTTTTAAATAAAGGATGCTAAAAATGGAGCAAAATGGAGAGCCCCTGATAGACCTCCCGCATGGGGGTTTGCAGTACGCCGGAGGCACCTGTGGGCCCAGGGAAAGACTGCCAGCTCTGTGGCTGCTCCTGGGACCTGGGCACTGAGCAGGCCTCAGACAGATAGAAGCTGGTCTGTATCTCCTGCCACGCCCAGGCCAGTGCCTGATGAAGCAGATTCCTGTGGGTGATGAGTGTGAGGAGATAGTATAGAACCTTAGGATCAGGAAGGATTTCTTTAACAAAAAAGGGGGAAAACAGATTGAGAGATTCAGAAAGCTGTGACATATTCCGTGACCTCAGAGGTGACTTGGAGGAGTGCTGTTGTTCAGTGATACGCGTGTTGTGAACACTTGTGCATTTAAATGGTTCAGATGCTGAATCTGATGTTTTGTGTTTTTTACTACAATTGGTAAGAAAAAGCTTTTGCTCATCAAAAGACACACCATAATAAGTAAAACACCTGTGAACTAGAAGATACTTGTAACATTCTTAACCAGTGAAGGGTTGGTGTTCAGATGTATCCACCGGGCACCACAGACAGAACGGCCTTGAAACGGGCTGGAGACGTTCACCCTCCTCAGGCCAGGCAAGCGCCGGGGAGCCCAGCCGTACCTGTCTTTGCTGAGGCCGCAGGGAGCCCCAAGCTCCAGTGGCCCCTGGTGCAGTCCTTGGAGAGCAGTCGGCACACCTCGTCGGGCTGAGCCTGCCCGTTCTTGGGCACCCAGAAGTTCCACTCTTAGGGACACACCAGAAGAATTCTTCCTAAACTGTTTGTGCTGAAGGACCAGATTTAAGTTTTTAAAATTTCCAGTGTCACAGACTGATGATATTTTGTAAACTACAACAAAATGACTAACTAGAAAAGGAAATCACAACATAAAATACAAACCCATGTCATTAGTGTTAATGTTTTGAGGCACAGTCTCTTTTTGTCACTCAGACTGGAGGGCAATGGTATGATCTCGGCACACTGAAGCCTGGACCTCCTGGGCTCAAGTGATCCTCCTGCCTCAGCCTCCTGAGTAGCTGGGACCATCGGCAAGCGCCATCACGCCTGGCTATTTTTTTTTTCTTTTTCTTTTGTTTTTTTTTTTTTTTTTTGAGACAGAGTCTTGCTCTGTCACCCAGGCTGGAGTGCAGTGGCATGACCTTTGCTCACTGCAACCTCTGCCTCCTGGATTCAAGCAGTTTTCATGCCTCAGCCTTCTAAGTAGCTGGGATTACAGGTGTGCACCACCATGCCTGGCTAATTATACCTGGATAATTTTTGTATTTTTAGTAGAGACGGAGTTTTACCATGTTGGTCAGGCTGGTCTCGAACTCCTGGCCTTAAGCATTCCTCAGCCTCCCAAAGTGCTAGGGTTACAGGCATGAGCCATTACGTAATGTCTGGCTGTTGGTAGAACCCGCCCCCAATATTTCAACGTAGGTTCTTTCTCTTTTCCGTAAGTGTCGGCCAGCTGAGAAATAAAGAGAAAGAGTACAAAGAAAGGAATTTTACAGCTGGGCCTCTGGGGTGACGTCACATATTGGTAGGACCGTGATGCCTGCCTGAGCCACAAAATCAGCAAGTTTTATTATGGATTTTAAAAGGGGGGGGTGCAAGAACAGGGAGTAGGTCACAAGATCACATGCTTCAGAGGGCAAAAAGGAGAACAAAGATCACAGGGCAAAGGGCAAAAGTGGAATTACTGGCCGGGCGCGGTGGCTCACGCCTGTAATCCCAGCACTTTGGGAGGCTGAGGCGGGCGGATCACGAGGTCAGGAGATGGAGACCATCCTGGCTAACACGGTGAAACCTCGTCTCTACTAAAAATGCAAAAAATTAGCCAGGTGTAGTGGCGGCACCTGTAGTCTCATCTACTCAGGAGGCTGAAGCAGGAGAATGGCGTGAACCTGGGAGGTGGAGCTTGCAGTGAGCCGGGATCGCACTGCTGCACTCCAGCCTGGGCAATAAAGTGAGACTCCATCTCAAAAAAAAAAAGGGAAATTACTGATAAGGGTCTGTGTTCGACTGTGGATGTACTGTCTTGATACACATCTTAACAGAAAACAGGATTCGAGAGCAGAGAAGCGGTCTGACCTCACATTTACCAGGGTGGAGTTTCCCAATCCTAGTAAGCCTGAGGGTACTGCAGGATAAGTACAGAGGGCACTCAGTCCTTATCTCAACCGTTATCTCAACCGCATAAGACAGACACTCCCAGAGCGGCCGTTTATAGACCTCCCTCCAGGAAGGCATTCCTTTCCCAGAGTATTAATCCTTGTTAGGAAGAGAATTTAGCAATATCTTCCCTGCTTGCAGGTCTGTTTATAGGCTCTCTGCAAGAAGAAAAATATGGTTCTATTTTGCCCGACCCCACAGGCAGTCAGACCTTATGGTTGTCTTCTGTTGTTCCCCAAAAATTGCTGTTATTCTGTTCTTTTTCAAGGTGTACTGATTTCATATTGTTCAAACACGTTTTAAATCAATTTGTACAATTAACACAATTATCATAGTGGCCCTGAGGTGACGTACATCCTCAGCTTACGAAGATAACAGGATTAAGAGATTAAAGTAGGTCAGGTGTAAGAAATTCTGAAAGTATTATTTGGGAACTGGTAAATGTCCATGAAATCTTAACAATTTATGTTCCTCTGCCATGGCTCCAGCCGGTGCCTCCGTTTGGGGTCCCTGACTTCCCACCACAACTGGCTTCTATTATTTTTTAAAAATTTAATTAACTTTTTCCTTTTCTTTGAGATGGAGTCTCGCTCTGTCGCCCAGGCTGGAGTGCAGTGGTGCGATCTTGGCTCACTGCAACCTCTGCCTCTCGGGTTCAAGTGATTCTCTTGCCTCAGCCTCCTGAGTAGCTGGGACTGCAGGTGTAATATAAAACATGCAAAACGTTTGTATTTTTTGTAGAGATGGGGTTTTGCCATGTTGTCCAGGCTGGTCTCAAGGGCTCAAGTGATATGCCCACCTTGGCCTCTCAAAGTTCTGGGATTATAGGCATGAGCCACTGCATCCAGCCTTTTTTTTTTTTTTGAGATGGAATCTTACTCTGTTGCCCAGGCTGGAGTGCAGTGACGTGATCTTGGCTCACTACAGTCTCCGCCTCCTGGGTCCACGCCATTCTCCTGCCTCAGTCTCCTGAGTAGCTGGGACTACAGGCGCCCGCCACCACGCCCAGCTAATTTTTTTGTATTTTTAGTAGAGACGGGGTTTCACCGTGTTAGCCAGGATGGTCTCGATCTCCTGACCTCAGGATCCACCGGCCTTGGCTTTCAAAAGTGTTGGGATTACAGACGTGAGCCACTGTGCCCGGCCCAGCCTTATTTTTTTTTGAGACAGGGTCTTGCTTTGTCTCCCAGGCTGGAGTGCAGTGGCACGATCTTGGCTCACTGCAACCTCTGCCTCCTGGATTCAAGCGATTTTCCTGCCTCAGCCTCCTGAGTAGCTGGGATTACAAGCATGCGCCATCACACCCATGTAATTTTTGTATTTTTTAGCAGAGACCGGGTCTCACCATGTTGACCAGGCTGGTCTTGAACTCCTGACCTCAAGCCATCCACCCACGTTGGCCTCCCAAAGTTCTGGAAGTACTTTTTAAGCAGTTTTGATAGGTGTGTGTGTAGTAGCGCTCTGGTTTAATTTGCATTTCCCAGGGAGTGGGGACGCTGCCTGTCTTCTCACGCCTCCGTTGCTTGTTGCTGTGACGGTCGCCCACTCCTGCTGCCAGTGTCTCTGCTCACTGCAGCTGCATCAGCCTCACGCTGTCTGCCCCTCGCCACCCACCGTGCTTTCTGCTCAGGAATGTTCCGAGCAACTTGATGATAACAGAAGCTGAGAACAGCCCAGATGTCCTTCAGTGGCAGAGTGGATGGATCAGTTGTGGTCTGTTCACAGAATAGAATGTGACCACACTGGAGATGAATGAATTGTAGCTACAACCTGCAGTATAGACGAATCTTAGATCAAACCGGGCATGGTGCTGTGTGCCTACCGTCCCAGCTACTCAGAGCCTGAAGGTGGGAGATCACTTCAGCCTGGGAATTTGAGGCTAGCCTGGGCAACATAGCAAGACCGTATCTTAAAGGAAAAGAAAGCAGATTACAGAAAAGTAAACACAGTGCTAGGCTGTTTTTTTAAGCTCAAAAAATTAAAACTAAATAGCTTTTAGGGATAAACAGGTAATTTTGTTAGAAGCAAGAAAATAGCATTGAATTTCATGTATATGTGGGGAAAGTGGAACTTCCAGGTACTGATCATTTTCCGGTTTTTAAATTAGAGACAAGATCGTGGTGTGTATGCATCATAATTTATATGTTCCATATATTTCTTTTTTTTTTTTGGAGATGGAGTCTTACTCTATCTCACAGGCTGGATTGCAGTGGCATGATCTCTGCTCACTGCAAGCTCTGCCTCCCGGGTTCACGCCATTCTCCTGCCTTAGCCTCCCAAGTAGCTGGGACCACAGGCGCCGCCACCTTGCCCGGCTAATTTTTTGTATTTTTCATAGAGACGGGGTTTTGCCGTGTTAGCCAGGATGGTCTCGATCTCCCGACCTCGTGATCCGCCCACCTCAGCCTCCCAAAGTGCTGGGATTACAGGCGTGAGCCACCGCGCCCGGCCGATATGTTCCATATATTTCTTCCCGTATTTCATGTAATACGTAGTAAAATATTTAAAACAGAAAATAGACTTCCTTTTAAGATGTTTCAAATCTGTTCTTACGAAGTTGGCCGGTTTCTCCCCAGCAGTCGTCTGGGTTCAGCAGCAGCTCTTCTGTAAAACGTTTGCTGCGCACACTGAGGTTGCACCTGGAAGTACAGAAATAAGAACACACGTATTTTATTTTATTTTATTTTTTTACCCCTGAAGATCTTTAAGTCTTCTGAGGAGCATGGACCTGCTAGACTGCAAGCTGCGAGGGCCGAGATTTTTGCCTGTTTGGTTTATTTTGTTACCACTGAGTCCCCAGCTCTGAGAACAGAGCAAGGCATGTGATCGATGCTTCGTAACTGTTGAACAAATGAATGCTGAGCTGTGACGGCACTGACGTGTGTCCAGGGAGAGGATGCACCCTGCCGTGTGGACGTGTGCCCAGGGCCCAGGACAGCGCCACGGAAGAGGACACACAGGACAGTGCCATGGAAGAGGACGCACCCGGCTGTGTGGATGTGTGCCCAGGGCCCAGGACAGCACCACAGAAGAGGACACACAGGACAGTGCCCCGGAAGAGGGCACACCCAGCTGTATGGACGTGTGCCCAGAGCCCAGGACAGCGCCATGGAAGAGGATGCACCCTGCCGTGTGGCAGGAGAGGTTCCCAAGGGCAGGTTCAGGGTTCTGGGGTCTGAGTGAGAGCTCTCCAGGTGGCAGGGAGTAGGGCAGGGTGTTGGAAGAGATGGCAGGTTGTGTCAGGGGCTGACATGGGACTCAACGCGCTGTCTCTGCCCAGGAGCAAGTCGTCCTGCGTCGGACCAGGAAGTATGGTGGGTGTGGTGGGGGAAGGGGCTGGGGTCAGCAGGGCTGTCATCCACCAGTGTCTAGTGGGCTGGCCACCATGCGGGGGGGCCTCAGACTACAGCCAGGGCTGTGAAGGAGCTGAGGTCATAGAGCGGCTGCCCTGGCATAGGGAGGGAAGACACGAGTCCCACCGTTTGAGAAGCTCAGTGTCCCTGCATGTGTGCGCTCTTGTCTGCCTCAGCACGTGTGCAGGCCCTGGGGCTGCTGCCAGCAGAATGACTGGGATACGCTAGATTTGTAAAATGTGACCCTTTTTTTTTGCTTTTCATTTTTCTTTTTCTTTCTTTCTTTCTTTCTTTCTTTCTTTCTTTCTTTCTTTCTTTCTTTCTTTCTGTCTGTCTGTCTTTCTTTCTGTCTTTCTTTCTTTCTGTCTTTCTTTCTCTTTCTTTCCTTTCTTCTTTCTTTCTTTCTTTCTTTCATTTTTGAGACAGAGTCTTACTCTGTCAGCTAGGCTGGAGTGCAGTGGTGAGATCTTGGCTCGCTGCAACCTCCCCCTCTAGGGTTCAAGCGATTCTCCTGCCTCAGCCTCCTGAGTAGCTGGGATTACAGACGCATGCCACCACACCCGGCTAATTTTGTAGTTTTAGTAGAGACAACACACTTGGCTAATTTTGTAGTTTTAGTAGAGACGGGTTTCTCCATGTTGGTCAGGCTGGTCTCGAACTCCTGGTCTCAAGAAGCAATCCACCTGCCTCAGCCTCCCAAAACCTTGTTTTGTTTTGTTTTGTTTTGTTTTGAGACGGAGTTTCGCTCTTGTTGCCCAGACTGGAGTGCAGTGGCATGGTCTCACCTCACTGCAACCTCCACCTCCTGGGTTCAAGTGATTCTTCTACCTCAGCCTCCCGAGTAGGTGGGATTACAGGCATGCACCACCATGCCTGGCTAATTTTGCATTTTTAGTAGAGGTGAGGTTTCTCCACGCTGGTCAAGCTGGCCTCAAACTCCTGACCTCAGGTCATCCTCTCTCCTCGGCCTCCCAAAGTTTTGGGATTACAGGCGTGAGCCACTATACCTGGCCACCTTGTTTACTTTTTAAAAACAATGATGTCACTAAGAGTTCCGACTGGGGCCAGGTGTGGTGACTCACGCCTGTAATCCCAGCACTTTGGGAGGCCGAGGCAGGCGAATCATGAGGTCAGGAGATTAAGACCATCCTGGCTAACATGGTGAAACCCCGTCTCTACTAAAAATGCAAAAATTAGCTGGGCGTGGTGGCGGGCGCCTGTAGTCCCAGCTACTTGGGAGGCTGAGGCAGGAGAATGGCGTGAACCCGGGAGGTGGAGCTTGCAGTGAGCCGAGATCACACCGCTGTACTCCAGTCTGGGCGACAGAACGAGACTCCACCTCAGAAAAAAAAAAGAATTCCGACTGAAGGTTGGAACTTAGCCCTCTAGAAATGAAGGCTGAGTAACGCTGATGGCAGCTTGTCACCTGCAGCAGGTGCTGTTCGTGTAGCTGCGGCTGCACACCAGGCCTCTCCTCTAGCTGTGTTATAACCTTTCTGTTGACATGGGGTCCGCTTGAAATTTATTTTTGGAGACGGGATCTCACTCTGTCACCCAGGCTGATGTCCAGTGGTGCAATTTCAGCTCACTGCAAGCTCCTCCCAGAATCAAGCCATCCTCCTGCCTCAGCCTCCCGAGTAGCTGGGACTACAGGTGCCACCACACCCGGCTAATTTTTGTATTTTTTTTTCTTTTTTTTTCAAGATGTAGTCTCGCTCTGTCACCCAGGCTGGAGTGCAGTGGCCTAATCTCGGCTCACTGCAAGCTCCGCCTCCCGGGTTCACGCCATTCTCCTGTCTCAGCCTCCTGAGTAGCTGGGACTACAAGCACCCGCCACCATGCCCAGCTAATTTTTTGTATTTTGAGTAGAGACGGGGTTTCACCATGTTAGCCAGGATGGTCTCGATCTCCTGACCTCGTGATCCGCCTGCCTCGGCCTCCCAGAGTGCTGGAATTACAGGCGTGAGCCACCGCGCTCGGCCTAATTTTTATATTTTTAGTAGAGATGAGGTTTCACCATATTGGCCAGGCTGGTCTTCAACTCCAGACCTCAGGTGATTCAACCACCTCAGCCTCCCAAAGTGCTGGGGTTACAGGCGTGAACCACCAGTCCTGGCTCCCTTGAAATTTAATTAAAAGAAGTTTAGGAAGAAGGGAGTTGTGAGGTGCTACTTCAGACATCAGGTAAACTCCCCGACTCATTGCCCCAAGAGAATTGACAGTCTAGGCTGGGCAGCTCATGCCTGTAATCCCAGCACTTCGAGAGACCGAGGCGGACGGATCACCTGAGGTCAGGAGTTCAAGACTATCTTGGCCAACATGGTGAAAACCCCATCTGTACTAAAAATACAAAACAATTCGCCGGGTGTGGTGGTTCACGCCTGTGATCCCAGCTACCCGAGAGGTTGAGGCAGGAGAATCGCTTGAACCTGGGTGGCAGAGGGTGCATTGAGCCAAGATTGCACCATTGCACTCCATCCAGCCTGGGTGACAGAGTGAGACTCCGTCTCAAAAAAAAAAAAAAGAAAAGGAAGTAGACATCAGAAAGGATTGGCTTCTGTGATCTCAGCACTTTGGTGACCACGACCCAAGGCCGGAGGATCGCTTGAGTCAAGGAATTCAAGATCAGCCCAAGCAACATAGTGAGACCCCGTCTCTGCAAAAAATTTCTAAAAGCTTAGCTGGCATGGTGGCTCACGCCTGTCGCCCAACCTACTCAGGAGGCTGAGTTGGGAGGATCACTTGAGTCTGAGAGATTGAGGCTGCCGTGATCCCTTATCACACCACTGCGTTCCAGCCTGGGTGACAGAGCAAGACCCTGTCTCCAAATAAAAAAGCAAAAAATGGTCTTTTACCTAGGTGTTTACCATTTCCAGTGGTCTTCATTCCTTTCTAAAAATCCAGGTTTTAGCCAGACGCGGTGGCTCACCCCTGTAATCCCAGTAGTTTGGGAGGCTGAGGTGAGTGGATCACCCAAGGCCAGGAGTTCAAGACCAGCCTGACCAACGTGGGGAAACCCCATCTCTACTAAAAATACAAGATTTGCCGCGCATGGTGGCGCGTGCCTGTAATCCCAGCTACTCGGGAGGCTGAGGCAGGAGAATCACTTGAACCTGGGAGGCAGAGGTTGCAGTGAGTTGATGACTTAGGATTTTTCTTCTCAGTCGCTTAGCAAGCTGGGGGACCCATGGCTAGCGGTGCCCCACCTGGGTCCTGCTTGGCCACGCTGGCGTGCCCCAACTCACCTGTGTTCGGTGGTTCCTGAGCTTGTGTGCCACACCCAAGATCAAGGATACACTGGACGTTGAAGGATGAGGAGGGCGGAGAAGAAGTTTATTGAGCAGTGAAACAGCTTTCGTTGGACCAGGGGATGCAGGGGCGGTTCCCCTACCCGAAGGCAGGAAAATCCGCCTGTGTGGCTGGGTCTGAGGCCTTTTATGGACTCAGGATGCAAAGTGCTTGCAGTGCTTGCTGATGGCTTTGTGAGTATGCCAAAAAGGTTGAAGCAAAGACACCATTCCAAAGTGGGCATGACAGTGTAGAAAACCAGTTAGAGGCCAGGCGCTGTGGCTCACGCCTGTAATCCCAGCACTTTGGGAGGCCGAGGCAGACGGATCACAAGGTCACCCCATCTCTACTAAAAATACAAAAATTGGGCGTGGTTCGCCTGCCCGTAGTCGCAATGACTCGGGAGGCTGAGGCAGAAGAATCGCTTGAACCCGGGAGGCGGAGGTTGCAGTGAGCCGAGGTCATACACCTCTGTGCTCCAGCCTGGGCAACAGAGCGAGATTCCACCTCAAAAAAGAAAAAAATTAGGAAAGGATAGGTGTGTATAAAATAGGTGAAGAGTGGGGTTTAATCAGAGGAAAGTGTGGCACACAGGAAGGCAAGTTCTTAATCTGGTCTGAGAATTTCACTGGTGGCTCAGCTGTCAGGTTTTAAACTGTCTTTGGCTTGGAGGTGGGTTTCACCGGGACCTACCCCATCTGCCTGGGCATTCAGCTGCTTCCTGCCAGTGTCACCGAGACCGCGCCACTGCACTCCAGCCTGGGCCACAAAGCGAGACTGCAAGACTGTCTTAAAAAACCCCACATTGGCCGGGCGCGGTGGCTCAAGCCTGTAATCCCAGCACTTTGGGAGGCCAAGACGGGCGGATCACAAGGTCAGGAGATCGAGACCATCCTGGCTAACATAGTGAAACCCCGTCTCTACTAAAAAATACAAAAAACTAGCCGGGCGAAGTGGCGGGCGCCTGTAGTCCCAGCTACTAGGGAGGTTGAGGCAGGAGAATGGCATAAACCCAGGAGGCAGAGCTTGCAGTGAGCTGAGATCCGGCCACTGCACTCCAGCCTGGGCGACAGAGCAAGACTCTG
>NW_016807321.1:2126010-2136811 GCF_001698545.2 Rhinopithecus bieti
AAAAAAAAAAAAAAATCTGGGTCTGGCATTTTCTGAGTCTCCCTCTGTGGCCCAGGCTGGAGTGCAGTGGCGCAGTCTCGGCTCACTGCAAGCTCTGCTCCCAGGTTCACGCCATTCTCCTGCCTCAGCCTCCCGAGTAGCTGGGACTACAGGCGCCGCCACCTCGCCCGGCTAAGTTTTTTGTATTTTTAGTAGAGACGGGGTTTCACTGTGTTAGCCAAGATGGTCTCGATCTCCTGACCTCGTGATCCGCCCGTCTCGGCCTCCCAAAGTTCTGGGATTACAGGCCTGAACCACTGCGCCCGGCCTTCTGGAGGTTTTTTATTACAAATATAACTTCATTAACAGATGTAGGGCTATTCAGATTCTCTATTTCATTTCATATCAGTCTTGGTAAATGGTAGTTTTCAAGGTATTTGTCCATTTCATCTAATTTTTCTAATATCTTGGCATGAAATTTGTATTTTATCCTTTTCGTGCCTCTAGGATCTGTAGTGAACCTTCTTTCCTCTTGTTGCTCAAAGAACCAACTCTTTTGGCTTTGTGAAAATTATCTGTTTGTTTTCCTTGATCTCTGTTCCTTATGATTTCCTTCCTTCCATTTATATTGGGTTTATCCTGTTACTTTGTAGTTTCCTGAGGCGGAGCCTTAGGCCTTGGTTAACGTGTTGTGCTGGTCAGCATTCTGCAGAGGGACGTTGCTGTTATCTGTGTCTCTTTCTAAAGGAGATTTAATATGAGGAATTGGCCCACATGATTATGGAGACAAAGTCTCATGCTCTGCCATTTGAAGATGGAGGAAAGCCGTGGGATAATACAGTCCAAGGACAGGAGACCATGGCCCAGCTCAGGCTGGTAGGCGAGAAGGAAAACAGGCCAACTCCTCCTTCCACCCCTTGCTATTCAGGACCCCCATGGACTGGGGCGAGACCCACCTGCACGGGGCAGGGCAGTTGGCTTCGTTGAGTCCCCAGCTCAGAAGCACCCTCCCAGACACGCCCCAAGTCATGTTTGATCTGGGTACCCCCACGATGCAGCCAAGGAGACACAAAATTAACCGTCACGTGCATTGTATTTATGATTCAATTCAAAATATTTGCTAATTTCCCCTGTGATTTCTTTGAGCTACATGTTAGCTGGAGGTGTGTTGTTGAATATCAAGAGTACTTGAGGTTTTACGATGTATCTTTCTCCGGTTTCCAGTTTGTAGCTGTTAAGTCAGGGGTTGTGCTGTGTACGACCTCATTCCATGTACATTTATTGAAACCAGTTTGAAGCCCTGACATGTGGCTTGTCTTGGTCAGTATACAGCGTTCAGTTAGAAACAATGTGTGTTCTCTAGATGTTGGGTGTTCTGTGACTGTCACGTCATGGTGGTTGATCAGTTAAAAACTGTGTGTTCTAGCCAGGCACAGTGGCTTACGCCTGTAACCCCAGCACTGTGGGAGGCCAAGGCGGGCGGATCACCAGAGGTCGGGAGTTCAAGACCAGCCTGACAACATGGAGAAACCCCATCTCTACTAAAAATATAAAAATTAGCCGGGCGTGGTGGCGCGTGCCTGTAATCCCAGCTACTCGGGAGGCTGAGCCTGGAGAATTGCTTGAACTGGGGAGGTGGAGGTTGCGGTGAGCTGAGATCGCAGCGTTGCATTCCAGCCTAGGCAACGAGCAGTACTCTGTCTCAAAAGAAAAAGAAACTCTGTATTCTCTGGACGTGGGGCGTTCTGTGAGATCAGGTCATGCTGGTTGATCGTATTGTTCAGAACATCGATGTTTTTCCTGATTCTTTTTTTTGTCTGTTGTGTTGATTTCTGAGAAAGTATTAAAATTCGAGTTGGTTCTGCATTTTTATCCATTCAGGCAGTCCCTTCCTTTAATTGGAGTTTTTTTGTCTGCTAACATTGAATTTAATTGTTGATATGTTTGGATTTACATCTTCCAACTGATTTTCTATTTGTTTCCTGTGTTGAGTTACTTTTTCATTTTTCTTTTAACTTTTTAGCTCATACCTCTCTGCATTTTTTATGCAGAGGTTGCTGTAAGGATTACAGTATGCGTGTTTATTTTAATTTATTTAATTAATTAATTAATTTATTTTTTAAGGAGCAGGATCTCACTCTGTCCATGGGCTGGAGTGCAGTGGTGTGATCATAGCTCTCTGCAGCCTCAAACTCCTGGGCTCAAGTGGTCCTCTCGCCTCAGCCTCCCGAAATGCCGGGATGACAGCTGTGAGCCGCTGCGCTGGCCCACAGTATAGCCTCCAGTTCGTCGGGATCTCTTGGGGTGGCCGTGTCGCAGCACTTCGCATGCAGTGTAGAAACCCTGTCCCCACTGGAGACTGCTCTCTCCTACTACTCCATGCCATGGCGTCTGTCTGTGCACGTTGTAAACTCCACAAGGCAGCCTTGGATTCTTTTGCTTTGAATGGTCTTATGGAATAAAGTCCATCAGCTCTGCCCTTGGTACTTTCATCTATGCTTTGTGATACTTTATTTTTTCCTCTAGATTAGCCTAACATGGCAGACCAGAGACAGCGCTCACTGTCTACCTCTGGGGAGTCGTTGTACCACGTCCTTGGGCTGGACAAGAACGCAACCTCAGATGACATTAAAAAGTCCTATCGGTAAGTGGACAGGTGTGGGCCCCCCTCCCCCAGGAAGACACATGCCCCGTGTGGTTTAGTCTGCATTTTACCAAGGACCATTGCACACACTTTATCCTGGCCGACTCAGCGTTGAACTGGTCACAGCTGCATAACACTTTTGTATGTGTAATGTGCTCGTTATAGCTTAAAATTACTGTATTCATGTTCTCTTGCCCACAAAAAATAGCAC
The DNA here is from genome assembly GCF_001698545.2 of Rhinopithecus bieti. Lineage (NCBI taxonomy): Eukaryota > Metazoa > Chordata > Mammalia > Primates > Cercopithecidae > Rhinopithecus > Rhinopithecus bieti. The sequence continues at coordinate 2,128,845 of NW_016807321.1, forward strand.
TTAGTAGAAGCTTACACACTGTCCACAGTTCCTGGGGAATCAGGGTCTGAACCTGTTCGAGGCCTCACAGGAGCCGCAGAGCGTTGGATGGTCCCGTGGTCTCCTTGTTGTAGCACAGTGATGACACCTCACTGTGTTATAGCCTCTTCTGATTGAACTTGAAGAACTGCACTCTTAGATGCAGTCTTATTGAGTAACCTGTAAGAGATACCATCACTGATCCAGACAATTCAGATAGTCTTCCTCTTGTGTGCTAGGGTTGTGTGGTTCATAAAACACATATTAAAATGCCGTCATTACGTCCCGCCATGCTTAACCATTCACTCGGCAGGTGTGCAGTTAGCGGCTGGGACCCCGGGGCTGGCCTTGGTGCTGCTGAACTTAGATGTGCCCTGGCACTCACTGCCCTTGGGACTCCCTCCTCTGAGGCTGGGTCAGGGTGAGGAGGTTTACCTGAAGCGACCGCAGAGCTTGCTTTTGTCTCTGGCCCTGCAGCCCTGGAGAGCTGGACAGTGAGGTGGCCTGGGCGGACCTGCCTTCCACTGCCGCCCTGGAGAGCTGGACAGTGGGGCGGCCTGGGCGGACCTGCCTTCCACTGCACCCAGCGGTGGGTGTGAGTGGGACAAAGGCCAGGGTAGAGCCAGGACATGGTTTCGGTTTGCAGGAAACTTGCCTTGAAATATCACCCGGACAAGAACCCTGACAACCCGGAGGCTGCAGACAAGTTTAAGGAGATCAACAACGCGCACGCCATCCTGACGGACGCCACGAAAAGGAACATCTACGACAAGTACGGCTCGCTGGGGCTCTACGTGGCCGAGCAGTTTGGGGAGGAGAACGTGAACACCTACTTCGTGCTGTCCAGCTGGTGGGCCAAGGTGAGGGCACGCTGCCCGTTGTGCAGGCACCTGGGTCACTCCATGCCTGCAGGGTTCCCGGCATTGAAGAGCCAGTGCGCTGATGCCAGCAACTCTACACTCTTGAGACATGGTTTCTGGGCACACGGAGCCTTTCTCCTCACCTGTGTGATGGGAAAGCTCTGTCACTGGCTTGGTGTCCTGCCTGGAACAAGCCAAAGCGTCCAGATTGTCCAGGGAAGAGCCCTGCGGAGCCGCCAGGTTTTTTCTGTAAGTGGCTCCCAGTCCTCCCCGAGGTAGAGGAGGACATGAGCCTTGATGCTGCATTCACATTTCTTCCTTTCCTCGTTTTGTTCCAAGTGTCGCATATAAGGCCAGAGGGTTTGAATCGCTGCGTGGCCTTCGTGAGAAGCCTGTATTTGGTTTTGACTAGTCGGCCTCCTCACTGGCATCCTTATAAAGTACTTTAGTTAATGTTAGAGTCTCGCTCTGTTGCCCAGACTGGAGTGCTGTGGTGAGATCCTAGCTTACTTTAACTTTGAACTGCTGGATTCATTGAGGCGTGAACCACGGCGCCCGGCCTGGAGGCTGTTGTTTTGTTTTTTTGAGACAGAGTCTCGCTCTGTCGCCCGGGCTGGAGTGCAGTGGTAGGATCTCCGCTTACTGCAAGCTCCGCCTCCTGGGTTCACGCCATTCTCCTGCCTCAGCCTCCCAAGTAGCTGGGACTACAGGCGCCTGCCACGATGTGTGGCTAATTTTTTGTATTTTTAGTAGAGACGGGGATTCACCGTGTTAGCCAGGACGGTCTCTATCTCCTGACCTCGTGATCCGCCCGCCGCGGCCTCCCACAGTGCTGGGATTGCAGGCGTGAGCCACCGCGCCCGGCCTGGAAAGTGCTGGGATTGCAGGCGTAAGCCCCGCGCCCGGCCTGGAGGCTGCTTTTCTTTAAGCAGCGGGTTTCTTTCTGTCTCTCCCCGTCCCTTTGTCAGTTATTTCCTTCTGCTTCCTGTCTGGAAGGCAGTGTCCCCACCTGGAACGGACCCCCTGCCTTCTGCTGAGGGCATTTGGGAGCCCTGCCCCGCCCTCTCCAGGGGCCTCGGAGGCCTTGTGACGCCACCTTCTCTCCCCAGGCCCTGTTTGTCTTCTGTGGCCTCCTCACGTGCTGCTACTGCTGCTGCTGTCTGTGCTGCTGCTTCAACTGCTGCTGCGGGAAGTGTAAGCCCAAGGCTCCTGAGGGCGAGGAGACAGAGTTCTACGTGTCCCCTGAGGATCTGGAGGCCCAGCTGCAGTCTGATGAGCGGGGTGAGTGCCCGCCCCGGGGCCTGTGTGTGTGTGTGTGTGTGTGTGTGTGTGTGTGGGGGGCAGAGCCAGAACGGGCCCTGAATGGTGTCAACCTGTCTTGTCAAACAGGAGGGCACTGACACTGTGCCGCGAGTGTTTGTGGTGGCAGCTGGGACTGTTGAGGTGTGAACGTGGACCCTGAGGTAAAGCAGGCGCATAGAGCTGTCCCCACCGTGACCTGCGGTAGCCGTAGATCCCACGACTGTGAGGCGGGGCAGGGCGGCAGGCAGTTGGGGCGGGGCTGAGGGCCGAGGGCTGGTGGTGACCCGAGGCAACGGAGGAAAGCCGTGTGGGGTGGAGGTCAGCAAGGAGCCTCACCCCGTGGAGAGTTTGTCCAGGTGCCCGGAAGTCGCTCCACAGGACCAGTGTTGGGCGCACTCCAGACTGCGGCCCCCGTGCAGTGCCCTGTGTGCTTGCTTTTCAGAGGCCACAGACACGCCGATCGTCATACAGCCGGCATCTGCCACCGAGACCACCCAGCTCACAGCCGACTCCCACCCCAGCTACCACACCGACGGGTTCAACTAAATCCAGGAGAAGCTGTGGTCAGAGGAGGAGCCAGCGCCCGGCCACGCCAACCTTAGAGTCATGAACTGTAGTCACAGAGATGGGAAGGCAGCCTCCTGCCTGCCCCGGCCTTGCCAGGGCCCCTCCTGCCTCCACGCCCACCCAGCGCCAACCCTTGACCCACGAAGTGCGTAGCATGCAGTATTTAAAGCAGTGTAGCTACGATCTTCTGTTCTTTTTCCTTTTGTAATAGCATGTACGGGGTTACGTTCCATGTCTGTGTTGTGGACATTCCGCGGCATGACCGCGTTGACCGCACAGTGGAGCTGCCTCAGGGCTGTCGGTCAGGCCGGTCCAGTGAGGGGTGACTGCAGCCGGCCAGGTGGGTGAGGAGAAGGGGGGCTGCCCCTTTCTTCCCTGTGCTCGAGGGGCCGGAGGCAGGTGCTGCCTGGCAGGGCTGTGTTACCGCCTTGGCCTCGGGGTCTGGTCCACCCACTGTGCTCCCAGCCTTGAGGCTGCAGTAGGACTCTGATCTCACCTGCCAGAAAAGGGGCGAGGCCGCGTCACCGGCATCACCGTCATTCCTTGGTGTCTGTGCTGGGCACAGTTGGCTTGGGGCTCTGTGGTTTCCTGGGCCTCGTGGCAGGGTTTCTCCTGTGGGAGAATTTGGTGTGGAAAGCATAGGAGGCTCCTTCCGAGGTTGACCCCGTGTCCTCCTCACATGTGTCTGGCCTGGTCTCCTTGTCGTGTGGACGTTGCGGTTCCTTGGAGGTGTGTCCTTCGCCCGTGTTGGGTTGTTTGTCTGTGTTCCTGCACTTTTCCCTGGCTCTGAGCTGCATTGATGGGGCCAGTCTCCCCGCTCCCGTCTTGGGGTCATTCTCCACATTCCTTCCAGACCACCTGTCCTTTCCGTAGCCCTTTTTGGACCTGTAGAACCACAGATAGTAGGACCAGCCCGATGAGCCTCAGAGAGTAGATTGTGCATATGTGAGCACCCAGTTGCTGGGGACGGGGGCTCTCCCAAGACCCCTCCTCCTGTGTTTGCCAGAGCTCCCATCTGCCCTACTCGCCTTTGCCCCGTCATCGATGATTCAGGCAGAGCCAGATTCATTAGGTCCCCGGAGGAAGGACTGACTGGACCAGAGGGACCCTCTGGCTCAGAAGGGTTGGGTCCGTGGGAGGCCAGACCACGGAATCCACCTGTGGACCATTGTGGGTCCCTGGGAGGCCAGACCACAGTATCCACATGTCGGAATCCACGTGCAGACCCTTGGAAGTCAGTCTCTTGTATGTCTTAGAGCTTGTTGGTGGCGCCCTGGGTAGGGGAGCAGGGGGAAACTGTTCTGATGTGCCTGTGCTGGCCGAGGGCTCAGAGCTGCCCCTACTCCATGGCTCATGGGATGTGCTGGGCCTGCCTTTGGCCGCGTGCTGCAGACTCCAGTGGGCCTGGTCTCTGCAGAATGTCCCTGGTGGCTCTGGCCCAGACCAAGCCGATGAGCCTCCTGAAGCCCCCTTTCCCCGCCTGCCTGCTGACCCGTGGCCCCAGCTTGCTCATTGCCCTCAGCGGCCACCCAAGGCTGTGTAGAGGGGTAGGTTCAGGCTGACCAGGAGGTTGCCAGAAGGGACGTGGTTGTGAGGACACATCGGGACGTGCTTAGGAATGGGGGGCTGGTGAGGCCCCGCTGACCCCTCCTGTAGGTCCACATGCGGACCGTGAGCCGGCTGCCGTGAGCACCAGATCCTGGGGCAGTTGTGTCCGTCGCACCTTTCTTTGTTTTTCTCACTAAAATGATCATGAAGATCTTTGACGAGAGGAGAGATATGCACTGTGACGTTAAATTAGAAATAATCTGTCAAAATCAGACCTCTCCTAAAAGAGTAAGAAATTCATTGTTTGGCCCGTCCTGAAACGTGAGGCGGCGAGACAGTGGGGTGCCTCTGTGTCGCTCAGCACAGCAGCAAGTTCAGCCTGAGATGCCGGCTGCACTCAGCCTTTGCAATTTTTGTAGATGTAGCTTAGGACGTGAGTGATTTTTCTGCAGACTGGCCAAGAGCCAGGTTCTAAGCTTGGACCTAAGGTAGAAAGCCGCCCACTGGGGGCCCTGGCTCAGCCCCACCAGGCTCTCTGTTGGGCACACAACTCTGTGGCTGGAACACTCCAGGGCCCTTCGCTACTCATAGAGTGGGCCCCTTGCCCGGTGGCTTTTCAGTTACAGAGTCCAATGGACCATTTTTTAGAACCATGCAGCTCCCTGCAGAAGGTGGGGTAGCGGGGGAAGGAGGAGCAGGTCTGGAGGTTTGTGGAACCTGGTCCCCTGGTGGTGACTGATTCTGAGACCCCCCAGGAAGCCCAGACACTCGGGGCCTGGAGCTCCTCCCACTGCCTGACCTGGAAGCAGAACCCTTTTCAGCATTCTGCCCTGTTGGTTTTAAGGCCTTGTCTTAATTCAAGGAAGAAGATCCTTCCAGGTTTTATTTCTCTTTTTATTGAGTGGACTGTTTCCCCATTAAAAGAGGTGGTGAGTCCCCAGGGACAGCTTTCGCATCTCCCTGTCCACATGCTAACAGATCAGGACGCCCCCAGCATCCCTGCCTTCCGGTGCCAGTGACGGGATCCCCGACTCCTCGCTCTGAGGCTGTGGACGGTGCTGTGAGCGAGTGTGGCCATGAGCACAGAATGTCCCGTTGGACGCCGCTGCTGGGTGCTGCCGGGGGCCTGCTGGGGTTATGCTTTGAGGCCTGTCCAGTTCACGAGGGGGTCCAGGCAGCACTGACTGCTTCTGACCTGCAGGAGGCATGGGTGCAGCCCCGAGCGCCTTTCCCGGCAGCTGCTGTGTAGATTGTCTCCACTCAGTGACGTGGGATGTTTTTGTCTTCCTTTTGGCTTTACTTTTAAACTGCTTTAGATATTACTGCTCAGTGTTTGTGAACGTTCCTAGTTCTCTGTGTTCAGTTCGTGCAGCCAGCACCTGGTGGGGACCTGTTAGAAGAAGGAGCTGGCGTCGCATGCGCCCAGCAGGGAAAGCTTCATCTTCACGTCGGCTGCTGCCGTCCAGGAAAGGCCCTGGAGCCTCACGCCGTCGAGGCTGCCCTCAGGTGCTGCGTGTTGCCAGTGGCCCCCGTCGCCTGCCGAGCTCAGGGCATTGTTGCGGATGGGCCTTGTGCTGTGGGGGCACCAGCACACAGGCTGCCACTGGAGGGTCCGGGTGCTGCGGGCAGAGTTCGACGTGGGGCTTGTCCACCCTCCCTTAGCTCTGGCTCAGTGCATCCTACTGTGGGGACATCTCGTGGGGGACACGAAGTGACTGATCGATCTCAACCCTTCTCCCCGGTAATTCCGGAGCTGTGGGAACCCAGTGTGGGGCCGCAGGACTGGCCCCTGTGTCTGTTATTTTGGTTGGTAAATCCATCCTCCCCTGGTGGAAATTGGCAAAAGCTACAATTTTTTACTGTCCTTACCAGCAACGGTTCGCGTCGTCACATGCTGTGAGTGGGTGGGGCCTGTGGGTGGTGTCCGTGTGGTGTACAATATGTGGTATATGTATAATATCACACAGCAAGCGTGTCATTTGTGCTGCTGTCCCGTGGTGAAGCCACAAGTACAATTTAAGGTGGCTCTGAAACGGCCTTTGGTTTCTTGGGAGTTGGGCAGGGACCTGCAAGAGGCTTTCTGGCAGGTGCACAGAAGGAAGCGCTGAGCCCACTGTGTGCAGAGGATGTGTGCCCAGGGCACTGCCATGGCCCCCACCGGTGTTGGCCTCTGCTCTGCAGGGTCAGGTGCCCATCCTGGGGGCTCCGTGTCACGCCCACCTGACCCAGGTGTGTGTCCCGGTGTGAAATCTAGGAGGTGACTGGAAACCCTTCCCTCCCTTGCAACATTAAAGCTGATTTTCTAAGCAACAGATACAATCAGTGGGAAAGCTGCATCTGAAGGGCAGCCTGGGAAGGGGCCCCGTCCTGGCCCTAGGTCCGCCCCAGAGGAGTCTACACAGCACCACCGCCAGAAGAGGCTGGGCCGGGTCCTGCAGGCGGCACCTTTTGGTGGATATTGTTTCTCTGGAAAATGGGGAAAATGTTTCAAACCAGGTGAGGGGGGGAAGTTAACACTGAAATATGTCTTGTTTTTAAAAATCAAATGCAAACGCATGGAAGCTGCTTGTCCATGCACTGGTTTTTTCACTGGCGTCCTGGAGTCCGACCGTGTTGGGGTGCAGGCGCTGTCAGACTCCGGCTGATCCTGGCTCGAGCACACAAATCTGAGGGCCAGGCTGGTTCCGCATGGTGATCTCCGTCTTGTATGTCTGAATGTTGACCTAAAATAAAGATTACTGTTGTAAAATAAATGTTTTCACTGCAGGCCCCACGTGCGTCTTATTCCCTGGTCCCGCAGATCCCTGGTTTTCGAGAGCGGATCCCCGGTTCTGGAGAAGCAGCAGCCGATCTTAGGAGCCCCCACACCCCTTGTGGCTGGAACTTCCCTCCTGCCTGGTCCACATGTGGACAAATGCCCCCTCCTCTTGATTCCGTTTTCACCTCCATTTTCTAAGTATCAAGACTCGAGCAAAGAGGCCGGGCGTGGTGGCTCATGCCTATAATCCCAGCACTTTGGAAGGCCAAAGTGGGAGGATTGCTTGAGCCTAGGAGTTCAAGACCAACCTGGGCAACAGTGAGATTGTGTCTCTACAAAAGAGTTTGAAATTATTGGCATCGCTGTGCCTGAGGCCCCGGCTCCCCAGGAGCGATGATCACTTGAGCCCAGGAAGTCCAGGCTACGGTGAGCTGTGTTCGCACCCCAGACTCCAGCCTGGGTGACAGAGGGAGACCTGTCTCAACAAACTAACAAGCAAAACTCAGAATGTAACAAACATCTTGAAATCCTCTGTTCAGCTTTAAGAAAAATGAAGTAAGGGCCGGGCATGGTGGCTTACGCCTGTATTCCCCAGCACTTTGGGAGGCCAAGGCGGGTGGATCACAAGGTCAGGAGATCGAGACAATCCTGGCCAAAGTGGTGGAACCCTGTCTCTATTGAAAATACAGGAGGCCGGGCGCCACCGGTGGCTCAAGCCTGTAATCCCAGCACTTTGGGAGGCCGAGACGGGCGGATCACGAGGTCAGGAGTTTGAGACCATCCTGGCTAACACGGTGAAACCCCGTCTCTACTAAAAAATACAAAAAGCTAGCCAGGCGAGGTGGCGGGCACCTGTAGCCCCAGCTTCCTGGGAGGCTGAGGCAGGAGAATGGCGTAAACCCGGTAGGCGGAGC
>NW_016807321.1:2139220-2142249 GCF_001698545.2 Rhinopithecus bieti
CCCCGCGGCTATGCCTTCCTCGCGCTCCGCTCCTTGCGACCGAGACCGAGGAGCGCCCAAGGAGCGCGACGAAGGCACCACTTCCCAGCCCAGCCGGGCCGCGCGGGGTCTGGGTGGGGGGCGGGGCGGGGACTGGGCAGGGGCGTGGCCACTCGGGCCGGTGGGGCGGGGCGAGTGGCGGGAGTGCTGCACCCGCAGGTGGGCCGCCCACGTGGGGACCAGCGCCCACCCGGCCTGGTCGCATGGGCAGTGGGAGTCCCCACTGCAGCGCAAGGCCTCGCGGTGTCTGGGAAGACCGGCCTTGCGCCGTCCCTCCCTTGGTCAGCAGACCGCTGTCCAGGATCCGGCATCCGGCATAATCGAGGTCCCAGGCTCCGAGGACGCCTCGCTCTTGGCCGTGGACTTCCGCGCAGGAAGACGCTGGTGCCTGAGAGGACGCGGCCGCTGCGAAGTCACTGGAGGACCGCGTCCTGTGTCAAGATGCGCCCGGCCCACGGCTGAGCCCCCAGCATCAGCCCTGAGCTCCACGGCTGAGCCCCGGGAGGCTGATTGAGTTATCCGGGCCTCTCCCCACACTCTGGGGCCCGCCGTGTGGGCGCTGCGCGTGCACCTCCTCTTCCTCAGTAAACCGCGGCGGTGACTCCCCTCGGGGAGCACGAGGGGGACGTGCGCGGAGAGCAGGGTGGGCAGGACCTAAGGGAATCTGGGCTCACGGGCGTGGGCACGGCAGACACCACGGGAGGCGGGTGGGCCTCCAGGTCTGGAGGGGTGCACGAGGCGGGCCCTTAGCAGCAGCGGCTCCAGGCTCATGGGCCCCGGGGGGAAAAGCCACAGAGGCTGCCTCTTGAGACCCAGAGCACCAGGGGGCCCTGTCCCCTCTCTAGGTCCAGGCCAGGTGGCCACCAAGCTGTGGGTTCTAGGGCCGCCATCTAGCAGAGCTGGGAGCTGCAGGGCCCAGTTCTACCCCTTCCATGATCTGGCACAAGTGCAAGACTGGGAATGCCTCGTCCTACATGGGAGAAGGCAGGGCCCTCAGCTCCCTCCCTCCCCACGGGAGTCTCCACAAACGCAAGCCTCAGCCAGGACGCCACTCCTGTGCTGTAACTAACCAATCACACCTTCATTTTTCTAAAGCTTTATTTATTTTATAAAATGCATAAAATAAATTATACTGGTAACATTTTAAAAATTAACATCTTTGTATTCGGCAGTCGTGGGTCAGGAGGCAGAAGGAGGGTGGCGGGGACAGGGATGGCTCACTGGGCAGCTAACCCGTGTAGGCCACTTCCTCCTCGTCACTGCCATCGGGGACCGCGTCTGTCCCAAAGTAGCGGTCGCCAAAGTTCCCTGGAGAAAGAAGCGGGCCAGTGTGGTGGGGCCTCCCAGGGCCACCCACCTTGCCCTCATGCACGGCTGAAGGGCCTGGGCAGCCTCACCAATGCCTGGGATGATGCGGAAAAGGTCATTGACCCGCTTGTCCACCGCTGTGGTGATGATTCTCACTCGTGGAAACGCATAGGCCACTGAGTGCACGCCCATCTCTGCCATGAGCAGTGACAGCAGAAAGATCTTGTCCTCAGGCACGTCGTGGTCCTACAGAGTGTATGGGCAGGTAAATCCCACCTCTGCCTGAACCTGCCCCGCCTACCCAGGGCCCACTCACCAGGAGCACGCGCACCGCCATCATGGCCGCGGCGCCCGTGGACACGGTGCAGTCCATGAGGATCACGTGGTCATCGCTGATGTCCTTGGGCAGCCTCAGGTAGTGCAGCTGCGGGCGGCATGGGTCAGGCTGCAGGTGCGGCTCCCTCTGCCCCCACCCCCGGGCTCATCGCCCCAGCTGCCCCCACACACCTCGGGCTCCCCGGTAAGCTGGTTGGTCTGGATGAGGATGGTGCCGATGCGCACGTCTTTGCACACAGCGCGCAGGGCGGGCTCCATGGTTTCACCGGCGCGCAGGATGGACACACCGGTGATCTGCGGGGAGCGGAGGCTAAGCACCCACATCCCGCCCCAGCCACCTGTCCCGCGCCCAGGTGCGCCCAGGCAGGTACCTGCTTCCCCGCGTAGCACTTGCCCGCGTAGTCCTGCCCCTGCGGGGTCCGCACAACGCAGTCCTGTGGGGTGAAGGGTGAGGACCGGTGAGCGCAGGGAGCCCGCGCCGGCTCCGGGACCCACCCTCCACCTCGCGGGCTACAAACCTGAAACGGCAGGAAGGAGAGCGCGTGCTCGATGAGCAGCCGCATCAGTCTCTTGGAGTAGAAGATGAACTCGTCGCGACTGGTCTCCTTGTCCCTGCGGGGCCGAAAGTTGAGCGCGCGGAGCGGGAGCGCGCGCGGGGCCCCCGTCCCCAGGTGGGTCCTCACCTGATGATGGTGTGCATGCCTCGCACCTGCGGCGTGCTCTTCAGGACGCTCAGCGTCCGGGGCAGGGGGTGGCACTGGTGTGCCGAGGCCAGCGCAGCCCTGGGGACAAATCGATGGCGAACACTCAAGAAGGGGGTCTTCTCCCAGAGCTCTCCCTCCCCACAGGACGGCTGTGCACATCACTGTGGGGGGAACACATGGGCCAGGCACAGCAGGAGGTGGAGCGGGCCTGACTTCTGCCTGGGGCTGGGCTGCCAGGCAAAGGCGAAAGATGGTGGCGAACAGCAGCGCAAGCTCACCGTCAGGCAGAAAGCTGGGGGTAAGAGGAAGCAGAAGTGGGCCAGGCACAGGGCAGGCTCACAGGTCTCAGACCCCAGGATGGGTGGCTTGTCCCCAGCCTCTCCCTGGGGGAACAACTAAAGCTCTGTGGGGTCACGCCCCGCCCTGGCTCCTCCCCGAAGTGGTGCATGGCCCCTCAAGAGATGGGGGCGGGGGGCAAAGCCGGCTCAGTGCCGCTTGGCTGCCCCGCCCCGCTGCCCAAGCCTGGGGAGGGCAGGGGCCGGAGCAGGTCTAGGAGCAGGCAGGAAAAGGGCGGGAGGGAGGCAAGAAAGAGGTGGGACAGGGAGGGGGCGGAGCGGAAAAGGGGCTTGGCGGGGCAGAGCG
>NW_016807321.1:2142908-2146507 GCF_001698545.2 Rhinopithecus bieti
CAGGAAGAGGAAAGCGGGGGGGGGGGAGAGGCACGGAATTGGGCGTGGCGGGGCAGAAGAGGGAAGTGGGTAGGGCAGGGGCATTAAAGAGGCATGACACGGGCAGGGAGAGGCAGGGCCGGGAATGGGGTGTGGCAGGGCAGAAAAGAGGCGTGACCGTGGCAGGGAAAGGGGCGGGGCAGAGCAGCAGCAGCGGGACAAGGGGCTACAGGAAGGCGGGGCACACAGCAGCACCACAGAGCACTCTGCTCACATATCCCAACGTAGCTTCCTCTGCTTGCCAGGTGAAGAGCATGTTCAGGGAGGGAACAAGGCAGGAAACGGGGGTTTACAAGAGAAGGAAGAGAACAAAGAGAAGGCTGCTTAGTTGGGGAGCAGGGCGTTCCCCGCAGGCCTGAGGAGGAGTGTGGGCGGCCAGGTCCCCAGCCCTGCCTGGCCCTCCCTCCTGCCCCCCACCAAGGCTTCCTGGGGCTGATGGAAGAGAGTGGAGCCACAGACCAACACTTTCTCAGCTGACCAGACGATGGAAAATGTGTCTGGCTACGTTCAGGTGTTTTTTCAAGTTTGAAACCCTAGAAATTTTTTTTCTTAGAACAAAAGCTTCAGGAGGAACCTGATGGGACAAGACCTGCGGGTTCCCTGGCCGTGGAGAGGGCCAAGCAGAGACTCATGCAGGCACAGGAGGCTGGACGGCTGGTGGACGGGGCCTGGAGGCATTTCCAACATTTGGCAAACTCTTTGGAGTGCTCTGAACATGAGGGCTCTCCCATCAGGTGGCTCATTCAGGAGCCTCCCAACCCACAGAAGGCGAGGAGAAGGGCAGGTCCCTCGTGGCTGTCCCCCCTGCATGCCTGCCCTTGGGGAGGGGCAGTGGGATACGGCCCTGGCCCAGCCCAAGCTTCTTGCTGCAGTTGCCCAGTTCCTGCTGGCAGAGCTGTGTGGGCTGCGAGGACAGAGCTGGGACAAGCAGGACCCAGGTGGGTGGGAGGACAGGGGTGAGGCCCTCCCACCTGCAACCAGGGAAAGCTGACTTGTCCGTGAGGCTGGGCATAGGAGGTATAACAGGCTCCCTGGCTGCTGGGACATGTCTGGAGTCCCTGCCCCAGGGCCCTGGCAGTGCTGCCTCAGGAGGACAGCTGTGCTCTCTGGGGTCAAATCCCATAGACAGACTCGGGTCAGGGGAGCCTCCAGCAAAGTCTAGCCAGGACAGGGTCAGGACCCCATGACCCTGGGCAAGCTACGTCACGTCTCTGTGCCTCAGTGTCCTCATCTGCCAGCAAGGGGAGGCAGAAGCAGAGCTGGGACCACGCCACACCTCCCCTTCTGTGACTGGGAAGAGCCGGCAGCCTGCCTGGCTGGATCACAGCCCAGACCTGGAGCTCCTTGGGAGTGTTGGAAATACCTCCATCTGTGCAGACAGCTGTGTGAGTCTTACCTGACGCTGAGTTCACGCTGTGGCAGCAACACAGGAAGACACAAGGGAACGGTGGCGCGTCAGTGACCAGGGCAGGCGGCCAGGCCACCCCCACCCAGGAATGGACATGCTGCAGGCCCGCAGGGACACAGCCAGTCATGGGGGTGGCAAGCTTCTAATGCTTCTAACCTGGGGACCACCTGGGCCAGACCTGCAGTTCTGGGTTGGGGCAAGAGCCAGGACCCTGGGCTCTGTTCTGCAGGCCTCAGGCCTTCAACATCCTGTTACGGAGTGTGTTCAGAGCCAGCCCAGGCTCCAAGGCCCAGCCATAGAATGCCTCAGGGAGCACGGGACCTCTGGTAGGGGTGTCGCTCCTGGGGTAACCCCCTGAGAAAGAGAGGAGCCTGGCCCGGCGTGGCACTCAGCAGTGAGACCCCCAGTCCTGGGCCAGCACGTCATGCCTGTCATTCCCAAAAGCTCAGGCTGGGTGTGCTGAGCAGGCTGCACCCTCGGCTGGGTCCTGAGCACCTGTACCCCCACCCCAGCTTCCTCAGGGAACCCAGGCCCTGCACGGCACAACGGGATGGGGTCTGGGCTGGACGATCCGACTGACCAAGCAGGCTCAGGACACTCAGGGCTGGCATCTGGCAAGGGGCAGTGAGCACAGGGGGTGAGGTGAGCAGGCCACTGGGGGTGGTGGCCATGGAGAAGTGGGTAGTGGGGCTGGGCTAGGCCGTGGGGACACAGGACCCCGCTGGGCTGCGGGCCACTCACCTCCTCCAGCTGGCTGTGCACATGCTGCACGATCAGGTCGATGGCCACCGTGTTGCCGCTCCCTGGGGCGGGATGGGGGAGGGTGACTGGGGGCGGGGCCATTGGCCTGCCTGACACCCGCCCAACAGGCAGCCCGGCAGGCTCACCTCTGGGCACCACGATGTCTGCCAGGCGCATGGTGGGCTGGATGTACTGGTCGAAGGAGGGCTTGACAAACTTGTTGTACTGCTTGATGACACCCTCGATGTCCCGGCCGCGCTCACTGATGTCCCGGCGCAGCCGCCGTACCAGGCGGATGTCAGAGTCTGTGTCCACAAAGATCTTCATGTCCAGGAGCTGGTGGAGACAGTGGGCCAGTGAGCGGACGGATGCCAGCAGCTGGCATGGAGACACTGGGACCAGCCCCTGCAGTGAAGCCGCCTGGTCTGTGGGCCTGGCCAGAGCCACTTCCCCAGGGCACCCTGGCAGGTGGGGAGGAGTGTGCAGGTGGGAGTGTCTGGGGGTGGCTTGCTGCCCATCAGGGGCTTAGGTGAAGAGGCGTGGCATGGTGGCTGGCAAAGGACTCAGGCAGGAATGAGGCTGGGCATACGTGATCTCCTTTACTTTGCTTGAGGAAACTCGCACCAACACACTGGGGAACTGGGGGCATGGCGAGTTTAGGGTCTGTCCACATGCTCAGCACACCACAGTTGGCCCCTGAAGAGGCCTTGTGGAGGCTGGGGGCGGCTATGTGCTGGACAATGGGGTCCTCTGGGCCTGTGCCAGGGGCAGGACCTGGGCCCTGGGATCAGGCCAACCTGAGTCACACTCAGCTCTGTCCTGAAGGCTCCTGTGCCCTACAGCAAAGTCTCTCAAACACACCAGCCCCAGGTCCTCACCTGTCCATCAGCACCACAGCAAGGGACGAGAACGCCAAGAACACGCCAGGTGTGAGCACTGGCCTCAGCCGGTGGAGAAGGAACCACTGCCCCAGCTCTGCCTTGCAGGGCCAGCAGATGGACCCAGCTGTAGACTGCCTGGGGTTGGGGTTGGGGTAGGGAGTGGCTGGCCTAGGCCTATAGAGTGTGGACGCCTTGGGGACGGGGCAGGAGGACACACACCTCATGGACAGGGTGGCCGGGGCTGAGACACCAGTGGGGTGGGTATTCCCAGTGAGCGCTAACCTCCAGCAGCGTCTTGTCAGCAAAGGCCATGATGCCCTCAAAGATGATGACGTTTGCACCATACAGTGTTTTCTGTGAAGAGACCTAGGAGTTGAGCCCGGCTCATGTGCCTGCGGCCCCCCGAGGCCCCCTCTGCAGGGCCCTGACCTACCCCCCGAGGCCCCCTCTGCAGGGCCCTGACCTACCCCCCCGAGGCCCCCTCTGCAGGGCCCTGACCTACCCCCCGAGGCCCCCTCTGCAGGGCCCTG
>NW_016807321.1:2148375-2178223 GCF_001698545.2 Rhinopithecus bieti
AAAAAAAAAAAAAATTACCTGGGCGCAGTGGCAGGCGCCTGTAATCCCAGCTACTAGGGAGGCTGAAGCAGGAGAATCGCCTGAATCCGGGAGGCGGAGGTTGCAAAGAGCTGAGATCATGCCACTGCACTGCACTCCAGTCTGGATGACAGAGCGAGACTCCACTTCAAAAAAAAAAAAAAAAAAGAACCCTGCTTGCAGCTGGGCCACAGGACACACAGACCCAAGTGCTTAGCCTGGCACAAGGCAGACCATCACTGTCCACACAGCAAGGACTGAGGGACAGCAAACAAGGACAAGGGAAGGAGGAGAGACACTACCTTGGGGCCATGCTCATCCTGCTGTGTGGACGGGCACTGGCTGGGCCAGGCCCTGTCCCCAAGGGGACTCAAGGTGGGCATGTGAAAGGCAGGCAAGACCCCAAAGTGGACCATGTTCCCTTCCAACCTAGCACACTCTCTGGGCAGCCAAATCGCTGCCATGCTGAAGGCTGGGTGCCCAAAGAGATGTGAGGGAAGCACGTGGGTGGAGGTGAGGCCAGACCAGGTTGTGTGCACACAGCCAGGGTGAGGTCCCCAGACATGACCAGGCTGAAGGGCTCAGGGAGAGAGGCCAGAGGGCTCAGCCAGGGCCTGATCCTCCTGCAGTGACAGCAGCCCTGCCCAGGGTGGTGCCACAGCCTGGCCTCTCTGGCTGTCGGAGTGCCAGATGGGGGACCCTGGGAGCCTTATGGGAACCCCATTCATTCTTGCTGTGGCCCTCCTGGGTCCCCAAGATAGAAACCTCCAGTATCTGGCAAACACTAGAGAGGACATGCTGCAGGCTGCCTGGGAGGTGACCATGAGCCTGCCCAGGGGAAGGGGGAGCCCCTAAAGGCTGCAGGGGGTGAAACAACAGGAGGAAGACACAGACCTATGCGGTGTGGCATCTACATGCACTGCACACGCCGGACCAGCACTCAGGCGCCTGCCAACTTCTTTGTCAGTTTACATCCTCAAGTGGGCAGGGGGCCGTGACTGCCATGGAGCCCTGGGAGGAGCAGCCTCTGGGGAGGCTCGATGTGGCCCAGTGCCCTGCTGGGGTGGGGGGACAACGTGGCGCCCCCTCAGTCTGTTCTGAGAGGCTCGGATGCAGAGCCTGGTGTGAAGATGCCAGGAGACAAGACACAGGTCCGGCAGAAGAGACCACGCTGGCCATGGTGGCCTCAGCATCATGTTTCAGGCCTGCCTGGGAAGCTCTCAGGGGTCAGCACCTTGGCCCTGCAGGTCATGGCCCACCCACATGGGGAGCAACTCAGAACCACAGCCACTGCCTGTGCAGGGCAGAGCCCCTGGGGGCAAGAGGGAAAGTCCCGCAAACAGCAGGGCCACCTCTTTGTAGCTTCCTGCAGCGGCACAGTCTGTTCACTGCACTCTGGAGTTCACAGGAGATGGAACACTCCACAAATGCAAGTTATGCCTGAAAATGACACAGAAACACGGGTGCAGAGAGGGAAAGGCATCCTCAGAGCATCGTCAGGGGAGAAAAGCAAGCTGGAAGGAGGTACGATTCCATCGGTATAAAATCCAGCAAACGAAGGACGCTCACCCGCATGTGCCTGGGTGTAAGAGGGAGGGAGGCGTGTGTGAAAGGGAGGGGGGTGTGTGTGAGGGAGGGGTGTGTGTGAGGGAGGGGTGTGTGAGAGGGAGGGGTGTGTGAGAGGGAGGGGTGTGTGAGAGGGAGGGTGTGTGTGTGAGAGGGAGGGAGGTGTGTGAGAGGGAGGGGTGTGTGAGAGGGAGGGTGTGTGAGAGGGGGGGTGTGTGAGAGGAGGGGGTGTGTGAGGGAGGGGGTGTGTGAGAGGGAGGGTGTGTGTGAGAGGGAGGGTGTGTGAGGGAGGGTGTGTGTGAGAGGGAGGGTGTGTGTGAGGGAGGGTGTGTGTGAGGGGGTGTGTGAGAGGGAGGGTGTGTGAGAGGGAGGGTGTGTGAGAGGGAGGGTGAGAGGAGGGTGTGTGAGAGGGAGGAGATGTGTGTACACTCCAGGCCTGACCATGGTCACCCTGAGCCACCAAGAGTTGGAACAGCAACTTCTGTCCCATTGGAATGTTTTAAGCAAAGGCCACTTTGCTACTATAAACCAAACCGTAGCCTGTCCTTGGAGCTGGCCGTCCCGCTGCCGCCAATGCATCAGGGCCTGGCTGCGGCATCAAGCCTGGTGCTTCCCTAGGCCGGTGGATGGCTGAGGACACGGCCAGGACAAGGGCCTTCCTGCCTCTGGGATGACCTGAGCGTCTCGTGGGAATACTCATGTTCCCGGCGGTGCATTCCTCCCCGTGTACCCGTGACACCCACAGCCAGGAGGACGGTGTCCGTGGGCACACAGGGGGCAGTGGGAGGAGAGAGCCCAGCCCAACAGGTGACAGGCCACCTCAGCAGCTCTCACGGGCCCAGAGAACAGTGTGGCAACATTTACAGCAGCGAGAAGACTCGCTGTCTGCCTGTCGTGGAAAGCGTGCTGCGCCTCTCTGAGACAGACAGCCTGCCTGTTTCCATCTTGTCTCCGTGCCGCCATCAGGCAAGTGAGCATGGGGAACAATTGGCCTCACTCGGTCACCTCCGCGGCCTCAGAGATTGGAGATCGGAGATCGCTCTGGAGCTGAGCGCTGACGTCAGCAGCGGGGCTGAGCACAAACAACACAGCCAGGCGCCAAGAGAACCAGGCGAGGGGGGCCCGGGGACAGCGCCACTGCACGGTGCCCTGAAAGGGGAGCAGGTATCACGGCACTGCCCCGAGACCGTGTGTGGGGGCTGTGGCTGGAATGGGACCTGCACCCTACTCAGGTCTGCCTGAAGGGCGGTCAGTCAAGAAGGAAGACAGGACCCAGCAAACAGAAGCCACGACCCCCCAGGGACCCTGGACGGACACTGCCAACGCACCAGCAGTAAACAAGAGGGCCTGCAAGGCTCACCCAGGGGCCACCCCTCCCAGCAGGTGGTGACAGATGCCCACAGCTGGTGACAGTGCGGCAGACCAGCTTAGGCCCAGCAGATGGAAATGCTCTGATGGTCCTGGACGCCGTGGTGGAGAGAAGAAATCCAGGCGGCCCCTCCCGTCTATGCCTAACCCCAGCATCGGCAGGGAATCACCCACGGTCTTCGACCTCAGGGAGGAAGCTCTGACTCAATCTGACTTGCAAAGAGGCTCCCCAGCAAAGCTCCCAGCACCGCCCTTGCGGCTGCCCGCACTTCCTCCGCGCACCTGGATGCCGAGGGTGAGCCCACGAACGCACAGAGCTGGGACTAACTTGAGAAGCAGACACCAGACGGCGGAGGCTGGGCTGGCACCGTCAGCTCCCCCCTGGAAGTCTCCTGGTGCTCAGGCCTCTCCAGCAGGAGCCTCCCAACCCCCCATTGTGGCTCCTCCTCATCCTACTGAAGTCACCGCAGATCCCTCCCGAGGCGCTGGCCCTTCTGCTGGGAGCCGTGCCATGCAGTGGAACAGTCAAAAGCAGGCCAGGACGATATGCCAGGAATCGCGTATCACCGCAGGCCTGTGATGGCGTCAGGCTGAGTCTGCACCAAGCCCAGCCCCAATACCTTCTCCAAAGCTGGTCTCTGAGAGCCAAGGACAAAGCCTCACCCCACTTTTCACAAGCAGCACCCCTTGACAGAGGAAAGTTGGCCGGGTGTGGTGGCTCATGCCTGGAACAGCCCTTTGGAGGCTGCAGGAGGAGGACTGCTAGAGGTCAGCAGTTCATGACCAGCCTGGGCAACATGGTGAGACCCCCGTCTCCACAAAAAAAACTTTAGAATACTAAAAATAAAAAGAGAGGAGAAAGTTACACAACAAACCTCATTTCCCGTGAACAGATAGACAAGAGTGCTTCTGGCCACAACAACAAAAGGTTAATTCCAACCCAGAGGGTTCCGAGCCGTAACCAACACGAGAGACGTGCCCAGACCAACAGCCCCAAGCAAAACTGCGCCTTCGACCCTGGGCTCTGCCCGGTGCCAGAGAGCACCTGCCAGCCTGTTTGATTCCTGATACCCACAGACATGCACCAAACACAGGTCTGAGTGGCCAGGACCACAGCACAAGTGGGCGCCCCTCGCAGCAGAGACCTCCGGCCGAGACTCACCTGCCTTCTGCTCTAAGGGCCCGGCACCCTGAGATCCTGATGCCAGGGTAAGATGGGGGGCTGCTCATGGTCGAAGACACGGGTGGGTGCTCCTGAACAGTGAGTGGCCCCAGGGGTGGATGCGTGGGGGCTCAGGCGCAGGCAGCTGTGGGGGGCGTCACCACCTCAGACCCACAGCAGTCCCCTAAGGCAGCTCAGGAGCTCCGGCCACCTGAACTGCCCGTCCATGGGCAGGACTACTCCTATGGGCAGCACAGTGGGTGCAGAGCCGGGGGGCTGGGGGTAAGACCCTTGGCTGGTAGAAGCTGCCTGCCAAGTGACAGCAGAGACTCAGCAGCTCGGAGGCCCTTGGAGCCCCTACCGTACTGAGGGCACAGCACTCACTGCCGTCCTCAGAGGCCAAGGCCAGGCATAAGAGGATCACCCAGCTGGGGGCTTGTGTATGCCTGATATTAATAGCACTGGCTTTGCCTGGTGTGGCCCTGACAATCCTCGGGCCAGCCCTTGGTGTGAACTGCCCCCTCCTGTGCGCTGGCACATTCGGCCAGCCTAGGGCCGCAGGCTTGCGGAGGACCACCGTGCGCCATGTGCCTGCACCCCTCCTGGATCCCCTGGATCCCCTGGCTACGGACTGAACCCCCCACAGCAGGACAGGGAAATCTGAGGCGCCTCTTGGCCAGATGTCCCGAACGTCAGTGCTGAGCTGGGCACCCCATCCCTAGCCCCAAAGTGCTTCCGACAGGCATAAACAAATCTGAAACTCCACCCTCTGGCACCATCTGAAAATAACTGCCCTGCCCTACCCCCACTCACGGGGGATCCTGCAGGGACCTGCAGCCACCCAGGGCTCAGCGGACACAGTCACCTCTCCGAGAGCCCACAGAAACAGGGGTTCCGCCCCACCCTCAGCAGAGTCCGTCAAGGATGTGCACAGAGAGGTCCTGGCAGCCCTAAGCTCTCTCCCAGGGGTGGACAGGTCACCATGGGTGTCAGCTTCCTCCTACCATGGGTTTCTCTTGGAGCTTCTAGTACTGAGGCAGGGGCTGCCAGGAGCTCAGGGAAAAGGGAAGACTCCACATCGAGGTCATACTCCTGAAAAGTAGGCCACTCCTGGGAGCTGCCTCAGAGGCAGGACTGGCCCATCTGTCTGTGTCCACAGGTGCTTCCTCTCCTCATTCTGCTTCCCGGAGGCGGTTACATTCCTCACCTGGGAGGTGGGCAGAAGACAGCCCAGGGTCCGGGAGGCAGAGGCTGTCCTGAGCAGGAGCGCAGAGTCGGGGCTCCTGGGAGCCGTGTCACTGGCTGGGCTGTCTGAACAGCAGAGTGGACTCAGGCTGGTCTACCTGGCATGGGCATGCACTCTGGTTGCCCCAGCTGGCCAAGAGGCCCATGGACGCCAACACGACACTGGCCAGGCCAGGGACACACGAGCCCAGGTATGCAGCTGTGAATGGAACCACCAGGCCCCACCCTGGAATCACGCTGCCTGGCTGCAGACCACGTGGTCCCCAACATGCCCCTCCAGGAGGCTGCTCTCGGCCACAGCAGCCCACGGCAGGAAGGGGCCGCTCACTGCGGGGAGGGGTGGCCTGCCCTGGTCCCATTCACTGGTGTTCCTCCCAGGTTCTGACTTGCTGAGCTGGGCCCGTCTGGAGAACTCCCATTCCCACACCACCCACAGGCGCTGACGCCGCGTTGGGGTAAGCACTGCCCAGGGTACCTTCTGCCTAAGGTTTCCTCCTTGCAGGTGAGGCTGAGACCAGTGGTGCTGGAGGCTGCCTCAGCCACTTCTGGGCACCCCTTGCCCCTCCCTCACCTTCAGCCATCCTACTCTGGGCCACAGCACAGTCGAGTGTGGCTCAGTCCCCTCCACGGAGCCACGGCTTGCCTCAGTTTCCTCCTCAAGGACAACAGCAGGTGCATTACAGGTGGGCCGGCTCACAAAGACCAAGGCAGATGCCTCATCAGTGGTAAGGGCCCCATGAGTGTCGTCATCGTAAAGAAACAAGCACAGGCGGCTGGGCATGGGGCTCACGCCTGGAATCCCAGCACTGTGGGAGGCCAAGGCAGGCGGATCACCTGAGGTCGGGAGTTCAAGACCGGCCTGACCAATATGGAAACCCCCGTCTCTACTAAAAATACAAAAATTAGCTGGGCACAGTGGCACATGCCTGTAATCCCAGCTACTCAGGAGGCTGAGGCAGGAGAATCGCTTGAACCCGGGAGGCAGAGGTTGCTGTGAGCCAAGATTGCGCCACTGCACTCCAGCCTGGACAATAAGAGCAAAACTCCCTCTCAAAAAAAAAGAAAAGAAATAAGCACAGGCAGCCGGGCACGGTGGCTCACACCTGTAATCCCAGCACTTTGAGAGGCTGAGGTGGGCACATCACCTGAGGTCAGGAGTTCAAGACTAGCCTGGCCAACATGGTGAAACCCCATCTCTACTAAAAATACAAAACATGGGCCAGGTGCAGTGGCTCACACCTGTAGTCCCAGCACTTTGGGAGGCCAAGGCTGGCGGATCACGAGGTCAGGAGATCGAGACCATCCTAGCTAACACGGTGAAACCCCGTCTCTACTAAAAATACAAAAAGCCGGTCGTGGTGGCGGGCGCCTGTAGTCCCAGCTACTCGGGAAGCTGAGGCAGGAGAGTTGCTTGAACCCGGGAGGTGGAGGTTGCAGTGAGCTGAGATGGCACCACTGCACTCCAGCCTGGGACTCCGTCTCCAAGAAAGAAAGGAAAGAAAGAAAGAAAGAAGCCCAGGCATGTGTGGAGACTGGAGGCAGGGCTGCCCCTCCCCAACTATCCACAATGTGAAGGAAACCAGAAGCAAACATCCAGCAGCAGGGAGTGCGGGGCATGGAAACCAAGGCCGAGGGGACAGCCACAGGAGAGAGCACAGAGGGAGAAAGCAAGGCTCCGGCACTCCCTGGCTGTGGTTCAGGCCTGTTCTACCACCCCTGGGGTCACCATCGCCCACGGACCTTCCTGCTGGGTGCCTGAAGCATGGCGCCTCCTGACAGGTCAGGTTTAAGGGAAGTTTGCGGGATAACTAAAAAGAGGCTGGAGGGAGGAGGGAGCAGGGAGGAGCTAGCCCACAGGAGCCAACGCTGGCCTGACCCCTGTGCCTGACTGACTCTGGGAGAGTCATTAGGGCAGCTTTCTCAGGCCGGACAAGCACTGGGGGGGTTGGGGACTTGCACTGGCCCACGCCACCACTCTGGAAACCTTCCCTCAGCAGGACCTGCTCTGCACAGGTCATGGGCAGCCTCCCTCTGCTCCCACTTCCACAGCTCCAGACTCCATCTCAACCGCATCCAGGAGTCACTGCTAACACCACAAAGGACCTGTTCCTGCACCAGCATGGGCCAGCTCTGGGGCAGGTGCCCGGGACAGAGTCACGAGTGGCAAGCAGATAGTAAACAACGGGCGAGATGGACAGACTGACTGCTGGGATGACACGGCAGGAGGAACTGGAATGGTGCTGGAGGAGCCCCAGCCCTGGGGACAGACCTCCCAAGCTGGAGCCTGCTCTGGAACACCAAGGGCAGCACCAGAGGTTGAAGAGGGGCAGACGCAGGAACACTGGGGGACACACTCGGGGAACAGTGAGAAAAGCCCTAGGCTGGGGCAGAGGAAGTCCTCAATGGTACAAGCATCAAGACACAAAGTGCAAGAAATTTGCCTAAGACAAGAGGCAGTTCCAGGGCAGACCGGGGCCCCTGGAGAAGGGTGCTGCAATCTATCCTCACTGCCTGCAGCTTCCCTCCTGTCCCTTGGTAACCACACCACAGAAAGATAACAGCAGTCTCTGCCTCCTGAGACACCACGAGGGCCACTGTGCCCAGCCCACTGTCTGTGCACAGGGCAGGCCCAGATGGCTGCTGCCACCAACCTGTGTTATCTGGGAGTGCCTTTATCAAGAGCCCTCAGTGCTTGTCTAGCGTTGGCCTGCCCCACCTTGGGTGAAATCAAAGCCTCTTTGGTGGCCGGGCACGGTGGTTCATGCCTGTAATCCCACGGAGGCCGAGGCAGGCAGATCAGTTGAAGTCAGGAGTTCAAGACCAGCCTGGACTACATGAAAAAATACCTGTCTACTAAAAATACAAAAAAATTAGCCAGCCGTGGTGGCGCACACCTGTAATTCCAGCTACTTGGGAGGCAGGAGAATTGCTTGAACCCGGGAGGCGGAGGTTGTAGTGAGCCGAGATCCAGCCACTGCACTCCAGCCTGGGCGACAGAGTGAGACTCCGTGTCAAAACAAAACAAACAAACAAAACAAAGCCTCTTTGGAATCAACAGAGGACAGACTCAGGTCCTATTAGACTCCAGCCATGCAAAGCTCCCAGTCACTGCCCACTGGGAGGGTATGGACTGAAAGGGCACAGGACCACGGGAAAGCTCTTTCCGCCCAGCAGCTCCTGAAGAAGAGCGACCTTGTGCCGGGACACCCTTCCCCCTGCGGCCCCCAGCGCAGCCCATCTCTGAGGAAGTCCTGGCCCACAGCGTTTCTGACCAGAGTCACAGCCTGGACCCAGGCAAGAGGCGCCTGAGTAGGAACAATCCTTTCCATGGGGACCCCTCGGCTCCTCCAGGGACACTTCAGACCCGGAAGGGAGGGGCAGCGCCCAGAGCGCCCTCCTGCAGCCCCAGCACTGCGTGGCCACCGCCCCCTGACGGCCACGGCCGCAAAGGCGCCGCGTAGGGCTCGGCTCCCCGAGGGGCCACCCGGGGTGACGAACCTGGGTGGGGGTGGCTCCTCCCGCTGCACCCCCACAACTTCCCCACCTCATGCTCTTGCAAAGCCCCAGCAGAGCCTCGAAGGTGCCCCGCGCGTGAGGGGCAATCAGAAGGCACCGTGCGTCGCCGCACCCCCAAATTCCGACCCCTGGCCTCGCGGGTCGGGCCGGGCCACACCCCGAGCCGACAACACTGAGCAACTCGCACAGTCGAGCAGGCACACGGCCCGCTGGGTGCTCAAGGCCGAGCGCCCCACCCACTGGGGGCAGAGACCAAGGTCAACGCTGGGGGTGCGCACCCGGCCGGGCTCCTTCCCCTGGCTCCGAGAAGCCTGCTGTCTTGGGCCAGGTCCGTCCTCCCGGCCGCTTCAAGCCCGCAGAGTTCCGCCCGGCACGTGGGAGACCGGGGCGCCGCCGCCTGGCCTCCGGGAGTGGGGGAGTTGGGCTGGCGACGAGGACTGACCACCCTCCCACCTCGGCCAGAGCTGCAGCCCGTTTCCCGTTCGCCAGTGAAATGGAGGCGGCGCCCACGCCTACCGCTCCTCGCACGCGGTCTCGCTTTTCTCAGCCTGCCGGCCTGGCGGGTCTCGGGCCGTAGGTGGCGACGTGGGCGAGGGATCGGCGTCCGCGCGGGCCGGGGGCGCAGCCATTGCCCTCGGAGGCCTCTCCGCGGGCCGGGCTGGGCCAGGCGGCGCGCGTGGGCCGCCGGGAGCTGGTGGTTCCCTCTCCCGCCCACCGCGGACTACGAGCCCCACAAGGCCGCGCGTCGCGGACTACGAGCCCCACAAGGCCGCGCGTCGCGGACTACGAGCCCCACAAGGCCGCGCGGAGGGCACGCGGGACCCGTAGTTCTACCGCCGCCACCACGTGCCCGGAGGGCCCCGCCCCCTGCGTTTCACCACAAACTCAGTCGCACAAAAACCCTGGAAAAAAATCGATAAACATTTATTTGATACAGTCATTTTAATACATACAGTGATGGCCCGTCCCCACGCCACTCGGGACCAGGGCGCGGGGCGGGGACGAAGACCGGGGACAGATGGTCACAAGGCGGGCGGGGCCCGAACTCACCGTCGAAACATCTCGCAAATAAACACTTTGTAGATAGAATATATATGTATATATATATGGTTACAAGTGATAGCTGGAACCTCTTTCAAAATGCACTTATGTACTGAGAACTGGCATTAAAAAACCCAAACCAAGAAACCCAAAGCACAAGACGCGCGGCCGCCAGGCAGGGGAGAACCTGGGGCCCCAGACCCGGGCCTGGGGGAGCCGCCTGGGGCCCGCCAAACAGGGCACACGGGGACGGCCCCTCCCGGGGTCAGCCTCACTGGCTCCTTCCCTTCAGCGCCACCAGGCAGGAGGGTCAACGGTCACACAGGAGGCACCCTCTCTTGCCTTTGCACCAGCAAATAAAGTGCATCCCATTTTCGTGAGTGTCGGCCCGGTGAGTCAGCCCTTCCGGGCCCTTTCCTGTTCTCAGGGCAGGGGGCGTGCGCTGAGCCAGAGGTAGAGCTGCGGAAAGGGCACCGACTGCGTCCCGGGCAGGGCCGACGCCCACCACACTCTAGGGGTCTGCTATGCTGGTCCCTCTCACTGAGGGCTCCTGGAAGCCTATGTGGGCCAGCATAGGGAGTGGGCAGACCCTGCTGAGCTCCACCCAGGGCCCTACCCCTTGGGAGGAGGGCTCTGCAGACCAGCATGTGGGAGAGGGAGGGCAGAAAGGAGGGGTCCGACCCAACAGCCACTTCTGACAGTAGCCCCCACGCCTACCTTAAAGACAAAGGGGGTTAAAGTGCTAAACATCAAGGTATCCAGGACTCCTCTTCCCACACCAGGGATTATCTGTGGGCTTTGGGAGTGTCCCGGAAACTCACCCCCAGCAAAAACCAGACCCCCCTCTCTCCTCCCCAAGGGCCAAGTTCCTGAGAGGCTGGGGCAGGCGCGCAACACTCTGCTAGAGGTGTTCAGGTCCACCCTCCTCCCGCCATTGGTGGCAAGGACAAAGTGCACTTAGGCCCCTGCCCAGTGCCTGCTCCCCTCCCCTCCCGAGGCTGCCCCAGCAGAAGTTGTCAGACCCCACCCTCCACCTCCAGCGCCCCGCCCCCCCGGCTGGCTGCACCGGTGAAGCTCTGGGACACAGGAAGGAAAGCCTCCCCCGACTCTCTGACGCTGGGTCACGTCTCTGCCCAAGCCTCCATTCTCTCATCAGGCCGAGGTGTGCATCGGTGGGGGAGTCCAGGTCTCCACACCCCCTCCCTAGCACATGTGGCAAGGGCTGCTGAGGGTCAGAGCCTTCTGGCCCAAGGATAAAGCCAGAGACAGGAAGTGTACTGCAACCCCAGTCCCCAAAGTGCTCCTGGAACTTGTCTTCCTACTACTGCAGGCCGAGCCCAGTGGGGCCCTTCTCCCTGGGGGATGGGTGAGGGTGGGTGCTGGGGGCAGAGGCAGTGCCCAGTCAGTACTGCCTCCCTGAGCAGCAAGGGACCCAAACCCCAGAGACCCACGCCCTGGCCCAGCCCAACCCCCAGGCCCACCATCTGCACCAGGAAACCCTTAGCACCAAATGTCAGATTGTGAGTTTTTGTATAAAAAACAATTTAAAAAAAAGGTTGTTACTTGTCACAGCAACAAGACTGGCATCCACTACACCCAGGAGACACACGCACACGGGCAAACATCAAAATTCACATCGTCCAGGGTCAGTGGGGATGAGCCCTCAGCCCACTCCCACCCACCCTGGAAAATGGCCTCCCTCCAAACCTACCCCCTCTGAGCCTCATCCTCCCTGCAATGCTGTGGTTGGAAGGCAGGACCCCAGGGAGGCAGCCACAGGCTGTGGCCACCTCTTCCAGGCACCTGGACTCCCTGCCTGACCCCTGCCCAACCTGTAGACCCAGCCGTCCTCCGGGCCACAAAGGGGGCAAAGACAGCTCTGGGGCTGCCATCAACCTGCTGTGACTTTGGCCAACCCCTCCCCTGGCTGGCCTTCAGTTCCCATATCAGACCACACGACCAGAAACAATGGGGGCCGGTTAAAAAAAAAGGTGGGGAGGGGGCTCCCATGAGAGCTCGGCCACTGGGCCTACCCAGATTGGCAGACAGAAGGCTGCCTTTTCCCCAGTGGCCACTCAGAGCCAGGCCAGCTCTGCCCAGCTTCCTGCCCCACATGCCTGTGGGCCCCAGGAAGACCCCAAGGCCCAAACTAGTCCATCCCTACTCCATGAGGCTGCTCCAACCTAGGCCTGCAGTGCCAGAAGGCTGAACACTGGAGGGAGAGCATACTCCAGGGGCCCCACACCCCCAGGGCTGGCAGCTGTGTTGAAGGGCATCAAGCTCCTGCTGCCCTGTAGGTGCAAGAAACAAAACATTCCTTTACCCTAAGCTGGGAGCACAGACAGGCCTGTGGGGCAGGGCCTGAGCATAGCAGGGATCACACTGACAGAGGAGCGGCAGGGGTAGGGTAGGGGGCAGGCCTGGAGAGGTAGAAAACAGAAGCAGGGGGACCAAGTGGGTGGCCAAGGGCAGGCAGGAGCCTATCGGGTCAGCATGGCAGTGGTCAGACGGGGGTCTGTCCTGGGAGGTAGCTGGGGGTGCTGGAGTTCCAGTGTTGGGTGGAGGTGAGGCCAGGATGGTGGCTGCCAGCTGCCAGTCGCTCAGATGCCCTCACCAGCCCAGAACCACAGGTCACCAGGGATGCCTGAGCCTTGGGGGAGCCAGGGTGGGGACCCGGCAGGGCCTGAGGAAGCAGAGCCAGGGGGCCAAAGGCTATCTGCCTGCTCTGCACGGCAGCCCCTGTGGCACCAAGACCCCAGACACATTCCCATGGGGAGGGGCAACCCTCCCGGCTATTGCACTTCTGCTGGACACACCGTGGGGAGCCCCAACCCAGGTGTGCCCTGTGGCAGCCTTAACAGGGGAAGGCCCACCTTCAGGGAAGGGAGAGTGGCTGGCTGCCCCCACTGGACGGATGAAGAAGTGGGGGGTGGGGGATGGAGAACTGGAGGACAGAGGTCCCGGAGCTAGCCCTGCCTTGAACAGAGGGCGGTGTGGCAGCTGCACGGGGGCCAGGCCCCACCCACCAAGCTCACTTTTCAGGCGCCTTGCTGGCTCCCACCTTCCGGCCAGCGGAGCCCCGGGCCCCCTTGTCTCTGCATCCGAGAGGCCAGTCGTCCCGGCGTAGGGGCAGCTTGGCCACAGGCTCCTCTGGGGGCCGCTCCTTGGGCTTTCGGCCCCGCTTCTTCCCACCTGCCAGATTTTTTTTCTTTTCCTTCTTGGGCACCAATGAGTCCTGGCTCCTGTGTTTAGGAGGTGGGTCTGCTGATGTTCGGAACCAGTTCTGGGGAGAGAAAAGCGCTGATGAAGACCTGAGACTGGACGCTGAGTACTGAGCCAGGTGTAGCCTGAGAGCTGAAGACCTGTCAGCCTTCAGGACCAGGCAAGCACCTGCAGCAAGGCTGCTGGGGGCTGGACAGGCGGACACCCTCAGGGCAACTCCAGCTCAGGGTGCAAGCCTCCTAGTTCTCCCAGGGAAGCCAGACCCGACTTTGAGGAGAAACGACCAGATTTCTCCACATTGGCCGCTCTCCCAGGCACACTCCATGCAGGCCACTGATCTCTCCACCCACAAGGGGTGCCCAACCCCAGCCCCGTCCCCTCCTGGGCTAGCCCCCAGCCACAGGCCCTGGTGATGGCCCTTGCACCTCTGCGTGGGTCTTGAGGATGTGGTATTTGACGCCACTCTCAGAGCTGAACTCCTTCGGGCACAGCAGGCAGCGGTACTTCCCCGCCAGGTGGGCCCCCTGCAATGCACAGGCAGGCCAGTGCCTCAGCCCTTGGAGGACCCAGATCTGTCCTAAGCCCTTACTCGTGGCTAAAGGGTCAAAGTCAGGGGTGGCCAAGGAAAGCTGTGGCTTCTGTGCCAGACAGTGCTGGGGATCACTGGGTTGCCGGGGCTGCAGGGGTGGTGGGGAGAGGAAGGGTAGGGAGAGGCAGGTGCCCAGGGGAAGAGTTGCAGACCTTTGCCAAGCATCCCTTATTCTAAGCCAGTGTGCCATCTGCCTGGGTCGGGGTGCCCACTCATGCCTACATGGACGCAGAGCTCCAAGGACAGGACTAGGACTCATTGGCTTCTGGCTGGGGTTAGGGTTGAGGGAGGTGTCCTAGGCTGGCCATCAGCCGCCAGCCAGTCTCTGGGCTCGTGGAAGAGGAGGCCCCATAGAAAAAGTGGGGAGCAGGGCAGGGTCCCACACTGTTGTGTGGGAGGCCCAGGTGGGGTAAGCTGGGATCTCTGAGTGCAGCACTTGGCCATGGGGCAGGCCCCAGAACTGACCTTGCTGCAGCTGGCAAGATGAGCCTTGAGTCCGGACACACTGGAGTAGATGGCTTCACAGCACTGCAGGGGAGGCAGCCGTGGGCGAGGGACTCTGGTGGGCACCCCACACCAAGATACACCCCTGCCCTACCCCAGGGGATCTCTGAGGCCTCTTTGGGGCAAGTGAGGGGGTGTGAGTCCTGGGAATTGGGCAGGCTGGGCATGCAAGGCCTGGGGTGGGCTGGGCACCTCCTGAAAGCTCTCCACCTCCACTCTGCTCTGAGGGCCACACCTGGGCTCTGTCCCTGTGTGGGTCCCCACGCCCCCACCCGGCTGCCTCTGCTCACATCATTGGGACAGTTGACATGGCCTTTCTCCTTCACTTCGTTCTTCCACGCCTCTAGCAGCTGGGGGTTCAGCGTGGGGAGCCCTGGCCGAGTGTAGTTGAGCTGTGAATTCGACAGCACCAGGGTGAGCCCGAGGCCAGGAGACACCCCAGCTGCTCTAAGAACACTCGCCTTGGCAGCTGGCAACACTCGCCACAGATGGCGGGGGCAACGGGTGGCCCAGGTCACGGGCGGCTGTCCCAAGGCTCAGGCCAAGGCATGTCCCGCCCAGAGGCCACAGCGCTGTCCACAGTACCGGGTGGGCAGCTCACCCGTGCGGTCTCGGGCACGAGGTCATCCTTCATGCGCCGCTTGGTCCAGTCGCGGGCCAGCTCGTCCTCTGCTATCTCCTGCAGGTGGAACACCGCCACCTGGGCCGACGTGCGGCGGACACGCCCGCTTGGCGTCCGCTCCACACCCAGCAGGTCCTCAGCCTCGGGGGACTTGTCTGTGGGCTCCTCAGGGGGCTGGAGGGCAGGAAGGCATGGAGGCTAGAGTGAGCCGCAGGAGCAAGAGGCAGGTTGGCACGCAGTGAGGCCACCCCAAGGCCGGTGGACCCACAGGCCTCGCAGTGTGCTGGGGACGCGGCTGACGCAGGCAACCCAAGGGAACAGGGAGGTTTCACTCTCCTGCCCACCAGGACACGTGTCTCTTACAGAGAGGGGTGGGAAACGCACGCATTAGGCAGCACATGGACAAATACAGTTGGGACCCGAGGCACACAGAACACACACGGCACACAGGAGCAAGCATGGTGCCACGGAACGGATGCCACAGAACGGAGAGCCACTCACAGGGGCCGTGTGCTCCGAGCGCACGTGGTAGTCGTGGCCGGCCTTGGATCGGTATGTCTTGCCACAGTGGGTGCAGGGGAAGGAGGGGCTGTCCACCTCACAGGGCGGCTTCCCGCAGCGCCGCTGGTGGTACTGGTAGCCCATGAGGCTGGAGAAGGCAGCCCCGCAACCCTGGGGGTCAGGCCAGAGGGTGGGTGAGTGGCCAGCAAGACCCCCCACCCCACACTGCCGTGGCCCCCCACTGACCTCCTGGGGGCAGCGCAGCCGTCCCATCTGCTTCAGCACCTTGCGCAGCCGCTCGCGCTCCTCCTGCTCACCCCCCTCAGAGGCCTCGGTGTCAGAGGGCTGGGGACAGGGTGAACGTCGGTGACCCACCACCACCACCACGGGTCCCTGCCCTGGCCCCGCCCCACCCAGGTGTTGGGCCACCGTTGTCCGAGGCTAGAAACTGGGGGAGCTGTGGTGAAGGTGGGGTGTGAGGTCAGAGGTCACGCTGGACAGCTGCTGCGGGCCCGACGGTACCTTGGCACTGTGCTCGGCCATGGTGTGGTAGTTGAGGCCAGCTTTGGACTTGAACTGCTTCCGGCAGTGCTGGCACTTGAGTGCATCCTGAAGCTGCAGATGGCGCACGTGTGAGGAGCCTGCCTGGGGCCGGGGCGCCTCCCTCCCAGCGCCTTCCGGAGCTGCCTTACCTTCTGACACACCTCCATGTGCTTCTTGAGCCCCACAAGCGTCTTCCGGGTGACCACGCCGCAGGTGGGGCAGACGGCTTCCCCGCGCTCGTGGATGGCCCTCTGCCACTGCTCTTCAGGGCCACCTGTGGGGAAGGCAGGGGCCTCGAAGGCTTGTGGGGGCCCCTGGGTGGCCTGGACACCAGGCACGGAATCCAGCCTCCACACTCAGCCCCCATCCCTGTGCTGTGGGATCTACCCGCGGTCTAGAGCTGCCCTGAGCCCCTGCCAGGCAACCCCTACCTGGAGCTGGGTGGGCCATGGGGGCTGGCGCCTCCTTGCTGACAGTGATGGGGGCTGGCACCTTCTTCCGGGCGTCCTCCGGGCCTGGTCCCTCCTGCTTCTTGGAGCGGTGAACTCGGGCCTTGTCCTCAGCTTTGACCAGGCCTGTGTGCACACATGGGGTGGAGAGAGGCAGGGGTGGGCTCAGGGGCTGCCACTCAGTGGACAGCCCCAGCCCTGGAAGTGCACACCGGGCTGGGGTCTTACCTTTGAGCCCAAAGGTCCCTGAGATGGATGGCTGCTCCCCTGTAAACTTCTTGGGTGTTTTCTGTTTCCTTCCTGACTCGGGGAGAGAAAACGGGGGCCAAGATTCTGGTCAAATAACCGCCAGGAGCCAAGCCTGCCCCGGCCGCCACCCCAGGGGCTCTCATCTTACTGTGCTTCGTGCGCTCGGGGTCCTCCTCAGGCGGGGACGCAGGGCCTGCAGCCCTCAGTGCCTCCACACCCCCCGACGGCCTGCTGCCTGGCGACAAGGAGCCACTGCTGGCGTCTGCACTCAGCGGGAAGGCCGAGCTCTGGCCCATGGTGGAGGGGCCGTGCTCCCCATTCTCTGGCCTGGCCTGCTTGGGTGGAATTGGGCAGGTGTCCAGGCCATCCGCAGCCCTGCAAGGAGCAGGTGAGGTGAGGGCCAGGAGGGCCTAACTCTGGGCCCCGTTACCCCCAGGCCATGGCCGAGGAGCACCCTGACCTGGAACGAGCCCCCATACCTTTTCTTACCACTGTTCCTCCCTGCGGCACGAGGTGCTTTGTTTTCCGACTTGGTCAGCAGCACCATTTTGCAGGGCGGTGTGTGTCTGCTGATGGCAATGGGCCTGCTGACTGTCACCGGCTTGCTGACCACAATGGGCCTGCTGACTGTCACTGGCTT
Organism: Rhinopithecus bieti; assembly: GCF_001698545.2. NCBI lineage: Eukaryota > Metazoa > Chordata > Mammalia > Primates > Cercopithecidae > Rhinopithecus > Rhinopithecus bieti. Next base: position 2,165,611 of record NW_016807321.1, read on the forward strand.
GGTGACCGGCACGGGTTTTGTAACGGTCACAAGCTTTGCGACCGTAATGGGTTTGGTGACAGGTACAGGTTTGGTGACCGGCACGGACTTGGTGACTGTGATGGGTTTGGTGACCGGCACAGGCCTAGTGACCGGCATGGCCTTGGTGACTGGCATGGGCCTGCTGACTGTGACAGGTTTGGTGACTGGCACGGGCCTAGTGACTGGCATGGCCTTGGTGACTGGCATGGGTCTGCCAACCGAGACTGGCTTGCTGATGCCAATGGGTTTGCTGACGCCCACGGGTTTGCTGATAGTGACAGGTTTGCTCACTCCAATGGGCTTGCTGACCCCAACGGGCCGGCTGATGGTGACCGGTCTGCTGATGGGCCCAGGCTTGGAGGCAGGCAAGGGTCGGTCCATGTGGTTCCAAATCCGGTGTTTCTCCAGCTGGGTCTTAGAGGTGAACGCAGCCTCGCAGAAGGGGCAGGGGAAGGCGAGCCGATCTGAGATGGCACCCTGGGCAGGGAGGGCGGGTGTGGGACAGGGCCCCAAGGGCCTCTGCCCAGACACACCCCAAGGCCTCCTCTTCCCTGACCCACAGTCCCTTACCCCTTGGCACCGCTGGTAATGGTACTTGAGCCCGTAGATGCTGGGGAACTCCAGCCAGCACCCCGAGTTTGGACACTTCACCCTCGAGTGTGCCTTGAACTCATCCTTCCAGTCGTTCATCAGGGAGAGCTAGGTGTGGGGAAAGGTGGTGCTGCTGACCCGCAGCCACCTGGGCCACTGCCAGCCCGAGCCCCAGACTCAGAGCCCTCCTTGGGCCTGCAGGGTGCACACACCACATGAGCCCCTCAACATCCAGACTGCAGTGGAAATTCAAGCCACCCAGCAGGGGCCATGCACAAGACCTGTTCTAGGAGCCCAGAATCTTCCAGCACACCAGATATAAAGCCAGATCATATGAAGCCTGCCAGGCCAGTGCCCACACCTTGAGGCACAGAGTTGGTACCAGATGTGCAGAGAACAAATCAGGGCAGGGCAGTGGCTGGACAGGGAGACCCCAGCATGAGCCCCACCATGGCCCTGAGGGAGCTCACAGGAATGTCTCGGAGGGCCTGGTTCTCAGCTTTTGGCCGCCCCTTTTTCTTCCCTTCTGTCTTGTCACTGGCTGGACTTCCTGGGTCAAAGCAGAGAGGGGCTTGGCCGGGCACCGTCTGTCCACCACGGACCACCGGCATCCCTGCAGCACACAACACAGCAAGGCTCAGAAGCTGTGTAGCACTGTCTACCACCAGGGGCTGCACAGGCCCACAGTGAGCACCACTGTCCCAACACCAGGGCACCGGGGGCAGGGGCTGTGGCCAGCTGAGGACAAGAACTCAGGGCCCTGGGCGATGTCCAAGGCAACCCCTCCCCTGGTAAGGTCCTTGGGAACTCAAGGGGCCTAGCTGGGTACCTGGAGACGGGATGCCCGGGGAGGTGGCCCACTCCTACCCCTTGCTGCCCAGAACCATGCCCAGAATTGACTTTGGCCCTGACTCCTCTTACCCATCTTCGGTGGGTCATGCAGCATTGGAAGTCGGACCTCCTTTCGGCTGCCATCCTTCCCGGGACCACTCTTGCTGGACCCCGGGAGCCGACGGCCTCCAACACAGAAAGGATCCGTCATCTCTGCAGAGCAAGTAGACAATCTGTGAAGCCTGACAGGCCCCACGCAGAACACGTGGTGAGGCTGCCCTGGAGCCCCACCCTTGGCAGGTCCTCTCTGGTCAGGGAAGAGGTACCTACCCTCCTGTGGTTTTGCTCACGTGGGAAAAACAAGTGATGGGGGGTTCTGACTTAAGGGAGGGGCTGCCAGCCAAGGTCTCCCCAGATAACCCAGGAGGCGTCATCAGTTTGGAAGGATCTAGTCCTGTCCTGAGATCCTCACCAGCTTCCAGATCCCCTTCCCAACACACAGCCCCATAGCTGCGGAGATGATGGTGGAGGTGATGCTGGGAGGGGTATGTTCCCGGGAGAGGTGCCTTGTGCAGGAGGAAGGAGGCTGGCAACATTTCTCCAGGGGACAATTATGTCTCCGATGATGGCTGCTGGCTCACAAGCTGCCCGGGCCCAGCAGTGGGGGCACAGCTTCTTACTGGGGCCCTGGTACCTTCCCATGCAGACCTGATGCAATGCCAACCTACCCAGGCAGGTACCCTTTGAATCTTCTCTCCAGACACAGATGGAAAACAGCCAAGGTGGGCACTGAGGACCCCCGGCCCACTCCAGCACTGCACCAGGCTCCTGTCCCTGTGCCGGCTGAGCTATCCTACCTGACCCTCTTCGCAGACTTGTCTCCTGGCTTCGCAGGCTGACCCGCCCCCAACCTCTCTCTGGAACCTCTCAGTCCCCTGCCTACAGACCCATCACCACCACTTCAGCCAAACAAGTAGTGGAAGCACTAGCAGTGAAGGCCCAGGCTGCTGGCCAGAGAGAATGCCCTGCTGCCCAACGCTGGGCCCCCCGAGGGCCTGTGCTGCTGGGAACCCCATCCTGAGAGCTGGGGAGCAGAGGAGACTCTGGGCTCAGCCCTGTGGAAAAGCCACAGAAGGAAGCAGGGTGAGGGTTGGGTGAGCAGGTGGGCAAGTGGCCCCCTCCTGATCCCTTCTAATTAACTTAGATTAGAGGGGATAGGAAGGGGCTGCTGTGTCCAGGAGGGCCAGAGAGCTGAGGTCAGAGATCAGGACAGTCACTGCCCATTGCCAAGGGGGAGGCCAGTGTCCGGGCACAAAGTTCTCTGGAAGTCCTCACTTTGCAACTTTGAAAGGAGACAGGGTCCGACCCCGGTGGCCCCAATTTTTCTGAAGCCTGGGAGAAGAATTCAGAGTAGTGGGACCTGAGGCCAGGGCCGGCCTGGGAGGTAGAGACGCGACTGGCGCCCCGGATGAGAAGGGGCTTCGGCCCTCCCGAGCCCAGCGGGCACACAGAGCCCTGGCGGGGAGAGGGGGCTCCGCCGCGCAGCGGGTCCGCCGCGTAGGCCGTTCGGCCCGGGACCCCGGCCCAGGCCTGGCGCGCGGGTGAGCGCGGCCAGGGACGCGCACCTCATGCGCGCTCCCGCCCCTCCCACCTTTGACAGTTTTACTGCGGGGGGGAGGGGGCGAACTCTCGCGTTATTCCCGCGGCCGCTCCGCGGCGGGGAGGGGCGGGGAGGGGGCCTGGCGCTGGCCTGTGTCCCCCCGCTCCGCGGTTCCGCCCCCGTCGGCCGGGCCCGCAGTCCAGAGTAGCCAGTTCTGCGGTCCTGGGGCGGGGGGCGTTTTCTGGACAGTGGGGTAAACTGAGGCCCGATAGGGGCGCTGGGCACTGCCCGGAGTCCGGCGCGCACGGATTGAGGCGACCTGATTCCGCCGCATCCTGGCCCGCACGGCGAGGGTGGTCTCTGGGCTGCAGACCCTGACCTCTGGCCCTGGGGGCCGTGCACTGGCAGGGCAGGATTCAGCCTCTTTCCAACCGGCCCTGAGACCACTTTTGCGACTGGCCCCTGGCGGTGCCTGGTGGCTTGAGGCCATGGGGCTTTACTGGGGTCACTGACCATTGGGTCAACCTTTCCCAGCTCTGGGGGCAGTGGTTCTGAACCAGTGCCAGGGTCTCCTCTGCCCCATAGCCTGAGCTTCTGCAGGGGGCACTGGGGTCCCGTGTGGGCTGAGTAGTCTGTAGGCGACGGGGCACTGACAGCACAGGACTTGGGAATGAATGAGGCAGAGAAAGGTGTAGCTCTCCTAAAGAGGACGGAGGAGGCCCCACACGGACTAGCACAGGACCCACAAGAATCTCCGCCAGGAGAGTCTTTCTTTTCTTTTCTTTCTTCCTTTCTCTTTCTTTCTTCTTTCTTCTTTTCTTTCCTTTCTTTCTTCGTTCTCTTCCTTCTCTTCCTTCCCTTCCCTCCCTTCCTTTTCTCCTTCCTTCCTTCTTCCTTCCCTCCCTTCTCTTCCCTTCCTCCCTTCTTCTTTCCTTCCTTCCTTCTCTTCTGTTCCTTCCCTCCCTTCCTTCCTCCCTTCCTTCCTTCTCTTGCTTTCCTTCCCTTCCTCCCTTCCTGTCTTTTCTCCTTCCTTCCCTTCCTTCCTTCTCTTCCCTCCCTCCCTTCCTTTCTTCTTCCTCCCTTCCTTCCTTCCCTTCCTTCCCTCCCTTCCTTCCCTTTCTCCTTCCTTCCTTCCTCTCTTTCTTTCTCTTCTCCCCTCCCCTCTCTCCCCCTCCCCTCCCTTCGCCTCCTCTCCTTTCTCTCCTTTCTTCTCCTTTCTTTTTTTCTTCTTAAGATAGAGTCTCCCTCTGTCATTCAGGCTGGAATGCAGTGGTGTGACCTTGGCTCACTGCAGCATCTACCACCTGGGCTCAAGCAATCCTCCCACCTCAGCCCCCCAAGTAGCTGGAAATACAAGTGTGTGCCACCTCACCTGGCTAAGTTTTAAAGTATTCATAGAGACGAGGTCTTTCTCTGTTGACCAGTCTGGTCTTGAACTCCTGGGCTCAAGCCATCTTCCTGCCTCAGCCTCCCACAGTGTGGGCATTACAGGTGTGACCCACCGCCTCTGGCTAGGAGGGCCTTTTTTTTTTTTTTTTTTTTTTAAGACAGAGTCTCACTCTGTATCCCAGGCTGGAGTGCAGTGGCATGATCTCAGCTCACTGCAAGCTCCGCGTCCCAGGTTCACGCCATTCTGCCTCAGCCTCCTGAGTAGCTGGGATTACAGGTGCCCGCCTCCACGCCTGACTAATTTTTTTGTATTTTTAGTAGAGACGGGGTTTCACCGTGTTAGCCAGGATGGTCTCCATCTCCTGACCTCGTGATCTGCCCGCCTTGGCCTCCCACAGTGCTGGGATTACAGGCGTGAGCCACTGCACCCGGCCTTAGGAGGGCCATTCTTACCTGTTCACAGCACCCATCTCCCAGGGAAGGCCTCAGACCTCAGGAGGGAAGAGTCAGGGAGACTCTGGGTTTTCATCTGGTGCCCACAGAGCTTTTTTTTTTTTTTTTTTTTGAGATGGAGTCTTGCTCTGTCACCCAGGCTGGAGTGTAGTGGATTCATCTCCACTCACTGCAACCTCTGCCTCCCGGGTTCAAGCAATTCTCCTGCCTCAGCCTCCCGAGTAGCTGGGATTACAGGCACGTGCCACCATGCCCAGCTGATTTTTTGTATTTTTAGTAGAGATGGGGTTTCACCAACCTGCCCAGGCTGATCTCAAACTCCTGACCTCATGATCCACCCACCTCGGCCTCCCAAAGTGCTGGGATTACAGGCATGCGTCACCACACCCGGCCAGCATTTTTTTTTTAAACCATGTGCACATATTACTTTTACAATTAAAACAGACTTTTAAAAGTTTCGTAAGGCCCCTTTCTGCATACTACAAACATTCTGGACTCCTTAAAATTGATGTGGGCTGGAAGTTGCTGGTCAGGAAATGGAGCTACCAGGTGTGCCTCCTTCACTGGGGCCCTTCCGGCCCAGTGGGCCCCTTTCCCTGTCCCCTGTGGGGCAAGCTCAGAGGCACTGCTGGGGCGGGGTTGGGCAGTGAGATTTTTGTCTTTCCTCAAAGGGGCCTGGGATCTGCTTCACTCAAGGCTGGCACAGAGCACTCACAGTGAGATTGGCTCTTGCGGAAGAGGCAGTCAGTCCATCCTTCCCTCGGGAATCTGAGCCAGAAAGAGGCCAGCGCACACCAGCCTGTGTGACCCGAGGAGAAAGGGGAGGGCATTCCCTGCAAGGCTAGCGTCATGTTCTTCCCTTGTTGACCTTTCCCACCCTGGAGACAGGACCAGCAGGATTTCCTGAGAGGTCAGTGTGTGTCCCCTTAGGTGCATCCAAGGCCGTCAGCTCTCCCTGTGTAAGTCTGGGTGTCCATACATGCGACCTGTTTGGATATTGCCATGTCAGGATATGACAGTGTCCTGTGCTAGGTGAGGGCAATGCCTGACTGTATTTTAGCATCTGGGTGATTAGACATCAGGGTGCCTGGGGACAATGCGTCTGGATTTTAGCATCCATGTGTCCAGGCTGTGGCATGTCTCAGTGTCAGGGTGCTGGTGAGGGATGGCTGTTTTCTGTGAGCATCAGCATGCCAGGGTGTTGTGTAACACACTGCGTTTGTGTGCGCCAGGAATGTGCTGTGTCCCATGTGTTTCTACATGTTAGGAGGTCGTTGTGTGTCTGCATGCTAGCATTTGTGTATTTGTGTAATGACATCTTTGTATGGGGGCATGCTGTTATATATGTTTGTGTCTGTGTGTCTGGCCAACTCCATGCGCGTGTTTGTGTTTGTTGGTGTTTGCTGGTGTCAGTGTCATTGCGTCTCTGTGTATGAGTGTCTGTGTGTGGTGGCCTCTGAGTTCTTTTCTTTTTTTTTTTTGAGACAGAGTCTCGCTCTGTTGCCCAGGCTGGAGTGCAGTGGCATGATCTTAGCTCACTGCAAGCTCCGCCTCCCAAGTTCACGCCATTCTCCTGCCTCAGCCTCCCGAGTAGCTGGGACTACAGGCGCCCACCACCACGCCCGGCTAATTTTTTGTATTTTTAGTAGAGACAGGGTTTCACCATGTTAGCCAGGATGGTCTCGATCTCCTGACCTCATGATCCACCTGCCTCGGCCTCCCAAAGTGCTGGGATTACAGGTGTGAGCTACCGCGCCTGGCCAACCTCTGAGTTCTTATGTGTCTGATTGCTGTGTGTGTGTGTGTGTGTGTCAGGGTGTGTGCTGTGATCTGTGTGTGTTTGAGACAGGGTCTTGCTCTGTTGCCCAGGCTGGAGTACAGTTGTGTGGTCAGAGCTCACTGTGTGTGCCTTGAACTCCTGAACTCAAGGAATCCTCCTGCCTCAGCCTACCAAGTAGCTGGGACTACAGGTATGCGCCACCATGGCTGGCTAGTTTCCAAAGTTTTTTGTAGAGATGGGGTCTTGCTATGCCGCACAGGCTGGTCTTGAACTCCTGGCCTCCAGCGACACTCCTGCCTTGGTCTCCCACAGTGCTGGTATTGCAGGCATGGGCCACCGCGCCTAGGCCAGATGTTTGTGTGTTATCCCTGAACGTGTGAATGGGATCTTATTGGGAAAAGGGTATTTGCAGTTGTGATTAAAGATCTTGCGATGAGGAGATTATCCTGTATTACCCAGGTGGCCCCAAATCCAAGCATCCTTATAAGAGGGAGACACAGGTAGATTTGAGAGACAGAAGAGGACGTGATCTGATTACAGAGGTGGAGACAGGTAATGCCCATGAGCCCGAGTTCTCCCTGCAGCCACTGGAAGCTGGAGAGGTGAGGAGTCTCCCCAGGAGGCCCCGGGAGAGCTGGAGTTTGGACTGCAGCCTCCAGAACTGTGAGAAAATGAGTGTCTGCTGTTCTCAGCACCCCTCGGTGGTCCTCTGTCACGGCAGCCGCAGGACCCTCCCGAGCTGTGTGGGCTATCCCTTCCAGCGTGCCGGGCGTTGTGTCCAGCACCGGGGGCCGCCCGCGGGCGTGGCTTGAGCCCTGTTTCCAGCCTCTGCGCTAGGGTTGCCCGGACGCCCCTCCGGGGCGCGACGCCACTGCCCCCTGGTGGCCGCGGCTGCCCGGACGCCCTCTCGCAGACGCAGCATGGCCAGCACTTGGGAACCAGCTTTATTTCTGATTATTATTTTTTTTTGTCAGAGTATAAAAAAGTGAGCGCAAAACAAGGAAGACGAGACAGGCGTGCGTGGGCCAGGGCAAGACAGAGGAGGAGGGAGGGGAGCAGAGGCGGAAGGGCATCTTGGGCTGATGGTGGGAGGAGGCAGAATACTTGGGCAGCCACACAGGGGCAGGGATGAGGGTCTCCCCTTGGTGGGGGCTTAGGGGAGGGGAGCGCCCAGGCCAGTTGTCCAAATTCTCCCTGGGACCCGCAGTGACCAGCCTTGAGTCTGGAGGCTCAGAGCACACAGAGGGAATGGGGGCTCAGCCTCATCTGTCCCTGAGATTCTCAGAAGCCCCAAGAGGATCGGGAGCTGGCAGAGGCACAAGAGGGCGGGGTTGGCCAGGGCTGCCCTCACTGTCCTTCCGCCAGGCAGCACCAGCCCCGAACCACCCAGAGAGGGGTTGCTCGGGCCTCTGGGCGGGTGTAGGGGGAGCGGCCCTGGGGAGGCCTCTCCCCGAATCCTCACAGGCCTTCTTGGGAAAGTGGCAATGGGAAGGCCCACGCACAGGGCCCTTGTTCTTGAGGGTGGGAGTGGGGACGACCGTAAAAGCACGATTTTCCCAAAGATAGGGCAGGGAGCACTGCTGAGCCTGGGCCCTGGGCACAGAGCCACCTGGACAGGGCTGAGGTCCTTGTTGTGCCACATTTTGTCTCTGGTGCTTGGTCAATCTGGGCCTTTCTCAGCTTTCTTCTCATGAATAGAGAGGGTGTGGTGAGGATATATAAATAATGATGAAAGTGCCTGACATGGTGCCGCTGGGCAGGTGCTGATGGCCACTACTCTAGATGATGGGTGGGTCTGCTGGGCTCTGGCAGGGGCATGGGCACAAGCCACAGGGAGCCAAGGCAACTTATGGCACCTGTGTGGGCCAACCTGGAGGTGCTGGGGAACTGCCTAGAACTGGGCTGAGTGGGTGGACAGACAGGTGACTCAGCAGGCGATGGGGGATGGACATCACGTGGAGAGGGGAATGTAAATAAACAGACTCCCTGGGAGTCTGGGGGGACATCCAAACCGGCTCTGGCTCCAGGCAGCTGCCCCACATGCTGCCAGCAGCACCAGGGGAGGGCTTGGGCTCAGGTCCCAGGAGGTGGGGCCACACTCAAGCAGCCCCTACCCACCCAGCCCCAGGGCATGACCTGGAATGTCCAACCAGAGGCGCCGGGAGGTGGTGATCCTGGTCCTGTCTGTCCGTTGGGCCAGCCTGGCCGCCCCGGCATCCTGCAGGGTCCAAGAGGGGCTGCGGGGCCAGCTCTGCCTCCTCCCTAGCCGTGGACTCCCGTCACAGTGCTGGGGTCTGGGTTCAAGCCTCAGCAGCAGCTAGGACATTTTCCCAAAGGAAGCTGTGGGGTGGAAGAGGGTGAGGATGGGGGGGGGTGTCTTCGGCATCATCTGCATTAGGGCCCTTATTGGGGCCCACAGCCACCCTCCTGAGGTCATCCCACCCCGTACTCAGAGGGGCTTCTCCATCAGCCCCCAGGCCTTTCTGGCACCTCACACTGACCTTGGCTGAGCAGCTGCAGGCTCCGCCCCTCCTCACGCACCTGCAGGCGGAGCACCTGCTGCAGCACCTCCTGTCTCTGGGCCTCCTGGGCCAGCCCCATCCGCTGCAGCTTCTCTGCATTCAGCCGCAGCAGTGCCCGGCCTGGGGAGACGGAAGACGGGCTGAGCTGAGGCCAACAGAGGCATCAAGAGCCAAGGCAAGGCTGGTGCCGTGGCTCACGCCTGTAATCCCAGCACTTTGGGAGGCTGAGGAGGGCAGATCACTTGTGGTCAGAAGTTCAAGACCAGCCTGGAAACCCCGTTTCTACTAAAAATATAAAAATTAGCTGGGCTTGGTGGTGTGTGCCTGTAGTCCCAGCTACTCGGGAGGCTGAGGCAGGAGGATCACTTGAACCTGGGAGGCAGAGGTTGCAGTCAGCCGAGATCGTGCCATTGCACTTCAGCCTGGACAACAGAGCGAGACTCCTTCTCAGAAACAAACAAACAACAAACTGAGTGAAGGCACAGGCAGGGACTAAAAGAGAAAGAGGGAGGAGAGAGAGAGGAAGCGGGGTACAGAGAGACTCAGAGGGAGAAAGAGAATCAGCGAAACAGATAAAGAAACTTAGAGGGAGAGAGGCAGAGGGAAAGGATGAAGAGCAAAAGGCAGGGATGGAACAGAGAAAAGCCAGATGAAGACAGCACAGAGAGATGGGAAGAGACACAGAAAGAAAGGCAAAGAGATAAAAAAGACAGATTCTGCAGAGACGAAGAGCAGAGGGAAGGTGGATTCACCGAAGAAACTAGACAGATGAAAACAATAGCAAGAGAAAGGCAGGCTGAGTGTGGGGAGGAGATCCTCTGAGGCAGGTAGCCCCATTCCCATAGCACCCTCAGCCCATTCCTCAGCCCCACTGTACCGGTGATGGCATGCTGGGAGAAGGCCTCCACGTAGATGAGGTAGTTGTGGGGACAGTGCTTCTTGAGCCACTTGCAGACGTCCTGCTGACTCCACAGGACCACGGGCCGGGTCAGGCCGCCCAGCGAGGGGCTTGTGTGGTACATGCCATAGTGATCAGAGTACAGCCGGCCCTGCAGGGGAGGGGCGTGGCAGGCAAAATGAGAGTGGTGGAGAGGGAGGGCAGGGACGGAGGTGGGTGGAGTGGGTGGGTACCTGGGGGGTCTCTGTGCCGGGCTGCTGCAGGAGCTTGATTGGCCTGCTGCTGGCCGCCCTCTGGCTGCGGGAGTCATGCCATGTGAGGCTGGTGCCAGGTGTCCCAGGCAAGTGGCAGGGGATGCTCTCAGCTGACACCGTGTGCTCCAGGAGGGTCTGGCAGAAGCTGAAGTGGGCAGTGGCTGTGTGTGTGGGTGCCTGGTCAGGGCAATCAAGGGCAGAACCAGAGGCTTCCTCTACTTGAGAGCTAGCTCCCTGCCCCATCTTCTCTACACTAGCGTGGGAAATCACTTCACCAGTGAGGGGTTCCCAAGCCTCCAAAGGCAGAAGGAAGTGTGCAGGACCCGTTTTGAGGACCTCACCCAGCACAAAAAGAGACGAACTGAAAACACCTTTCCTCTTGCAAGTCTACAGCCCTCACTTTGGGGAGCAGGATGGATTCTGCTTAGATCAGAGGATGTGCCCGCAAGGGAAGGGAACCTAAGATATGGCAGGAGGAGCTGTCCTGGGACAGCCCTGACCTCACCCTTGCCTTGGGCTGGCCCACAAGCCTTGCACACACCAGACCAGGAAGTGCACACACAGCCTGCTTTGAGGAAAGGCAGGTCCTGAGTCCGGGGAGGTCGTCTGTGCTGGGGAAACCGGGCTGAGGATGCTGCTTGCCCGTCGCCATTGAAGAAACCCAGTTCATACAGCCCTATCTGGCGTTGGGGCCCCACTCACTGATTATGACTCATTGACAGCCTGAACTCTGGGCCAACCGACAAGCAGGGCTCACTCCACAAACATGCGCTGGGCTCTCCAGCTGTGCTGCCTCCCACAGGGCCTGCAGGCCTGGGAAAACACCGGCCACATGAATGGTGGGTACCCATTCGATATGGGCAGGTCAGCACAGGTATGTGGGGTGCAGCCATTGCTTGGGGACCCAAGGTGATGCTCTGTGCTCCCTCTTCCTGCAGTAACTGCATTAAAGCATCTCATCTGAGCTTTATCATCATCTCTGGGGGCACTGCTGACCTGAGTCTGGGGAGGCAGGTGTCTTGATCCAGGTCTGTTACATAGGGGCACCCTACATTCATTGTGAATGAGTGAATGAATGAAGGCTCTGTATGGTGTCTGCAAGTGAACAGAGCCTGTGGGGAGACAGAAGGCCTGCCCGTCTTTACAGCACCCAGGACTTCAGCAGGGTAGGTGAGGTTCCCATGCTATGGCCCTCACCCCATCCACCCTAGAGTGAGAGACCCTCCCGGCTCCAGACTCAGCCACCCACTCCACACCCAGGGCAGGGGCTGAGGATGTATGTGTCTAGGAGGTCTGAGTATCGGGGGAAAACCACATCCCACTCCCCCGTCCTCCCACCCCTGTAAGACTTGAGAGACTTAACACCTTCCTCCCCCATTCTTGCAACTTTCAGGAACAGGACCCCTGGTGACTCCAAATTTGAGGTCTAGGGTCAGCAGAGGGTGTGGTCAGTGGGCCACCGCCCCGAGGTAGCCCCTACTGCTGTGGGAAAAGATTTATTCTAAGGCTGCGCCTTCCAGCGGACAGGCACCGTGGTCTCCGGGCTTTGCAGGGCCTGCAGCGGCGGGGCTGGTGCAAAAGCGCGCGGCAGCCGGGGGAACCAGTCCGACACCTCCGCTCGCACCGCACCTGCCCAGGCCAAGCAGGCTCCGCCCATTTCCTGCCCGCACTCCCGGAGGGAGTTCCGTCCTTCCCGCGGTCTGTCGGTCCGGTCCCTCCCGCCTCAACGTCAGGATTCCAGAAGGAAATGAGGCGGGGGCACCGAGGCGGGATGTGACCTCGGCCCTCTCTCGGCCCCACTGCAAAGGCTGCGGAGGGTTTTCTCCGCGCGCAGGGAAAGGTGACCCGAGCGTAGTGCCAACCTGAACACAGGCGCCTCGGCTTGTCACCCCCTCACCCCAAGCCAAGGGCGCCCTGACCCCCAAGGCCTGAGGCTGGCTGCCCCCCAAAGCAGGACAAAGGCCACGGGACCCCGTTGAGCCGAGACATCCGCCGAATACCCCCAGCCGCCGCCGCTCGAAGCCCGCCGGGTCCCGGCCCCCAACCGTGCCTCTGGGTCCGTGAGACCCTCGCCCGCGAAATCCCCGCGCCCGGGTCCAGCCCCGCTCACCGTCCACATCCCGGCGCTCCCCGAAGCCGGCGCGCACGGCCCCGGCGCGGCCACGCGGGGGGCTCAGCTTGGACCTCAGCTCGGTGAACATGGGGCCCGCGGGTGCCAGGCCCGCGCACACGCCCCTCGCCGAGTGCAGGGCGGCCGGTGTGGCCGGCGGGGAA
>NW_016807321.1:2178667-2185199 GCF_001698545.2 Rhinopithecus bieti
CCCGAGCCGGTCCCTGCGGCCCGCGAGTGTGCGCGGCGAGGCACCTGCCGCCGAGCCCTGTGTGCCGGGCGCGCTCCGGGAGCTCCGAGGTGTGTCGGCGGCGCGCGGGCCTGCGTGCGCCAAGGCTGTCCGCCAGGGCGAGGGGCGTCCGTGCGCCCCTGGGCACGACTCCGCGGAGAAGAGCCCCGTGCACCTGCCGGGGTCCTCTGAGGTCGGGCCCCTCTGTGCGTGGGGGTGGGCTGAGGAGCATCTTACGGGGGCCTTCTACCTACCGGAGCTAGGACAAGGGGCAGATCAACCCCTCCCACACACTTCCCTCGGTCTCCTACCTCTTTACTCTCTCTCAAATGGGCACCCGCTTCCCCGGAGAAACCAGCTTGACTCTTGCTTACCGCCCACCCCACTGTGAACATCAGGGTGGTTCTCCCTTCCCCCTGCAGCCCCAGAACCTGGCTCAGTGCCCGGGGGAGAGGGGGCGGTACAGTGCTCTGTAACTGAAAGGGGCTTGCCTGGAGATGTGGCAGAGAGGAACTCCAAGGAGGTTGTAGCAGGCCGGAGCGGTGTGTTTGCTCCAGGACTCCAGTGAGAAGTGCTGGAATGGGGCTGGGCTGGGGAACTGTGGTTGCCTGGTGCAGCAGCAAGCCAGGCTTGCAACTAGCTATTCGGCTTGCTCTGCCCAGGAGCCTGGGTGCTCTCCCTGGGTGTATGCAGGGACTCTGGAAGATGTCTTACAGCAGAAGGCACAGAGATGCACACAGACATGTAGAAATGCATGCACAGAGTACAGTCATGCACGTGCACCCAGAACACGAGCACACGTGACCTCAGTGTGCACACACCCCACTAATCACACACACACTAATCATACATCACTAATCACACACATAGAATTCACCCACATGCTTCATGTGCTGACGTGTTCCCTACAGGTCAACTGCGGTTGTTTATTTCAATTAGCTCTCCAGGAGCTGAGGATGTGGCCCTCACCAGAATGTCCAAGGCATGTTGGCGGGCGTGGGTGGGGTCTCTAGTCCCACTGGAGGGACAGATGCATGAATGGGGATTCAAGAATATGAGTGCTAGGCCAGGCGCGGTGGCTCAGGCCTGTAATCCCAGCACTTTGGGAGGTCAAGGCAGGCAGATCAGGAGGTCAGGAGATCGAGACCATCCTGTGAATGGTGAAACCCAGTCTCTACTAAAAACACAAAAAATTAGCCGGGCGTGGTGACGGGCGCCTGTAGTCCCAGGTACTCCGGAGGCTGTGGCCGGAGAATGGCGTGAATCCAGGAGGCGGAGCTTGCAGTGAGCCGAGATTGCGCCACTGCACTCTAGCCTGAGCGACAGAGCGAGACACCGTCTTAACAACAACAACAAAAAAGAATATGAGTGCTGAAAGCTTAGGGCAGCAGTGTGCGCCCAGGACGCACACAGACAGGTGTGCCCATAACCAGTACACACAAGCTCTACACAACTGGACAGGGTATAGCTCTGCTTGGAAGTGATCAGGCCCACCCGGGGCGAGGGCGGGCAGCTGGGCTGGTTCAGAGGGAGGGGACCATGGGTCCTACTGGCACAGACAGGTCTCCTCGGGAATGCATGAGAGCACTCGGGAAGGAGCGATGCCTCAGGCTGTTTTTGGCCCCCTGGGGCCTGTTAAGGTCCCAGTGCAGGCTCGGCCTAGCTCCTCCCGCCTCGCCACGAGGAGGCGCTCCTGCGCACGCGCCTGCCACGTCCCCGCCCCTTAGCCGCGGCCGGAAGTCGTCGAAGCAGCACGTCCGGGCTTCCGCCCGGGGAGTAAAAAAGTGGGCGGGGCGGGCGCGGACCGAGGGCTCTGCTTCCGGGGCGCGGGTGACGCGACGACCGCGACACTTTCCTACGGAGCGCCTCGGACGTCGAAGCCTAGAGTCTCTGCTGCTTCCCGTCTTCCGCTGCCTCATTCCGTTGCTTCCTAGCTTTGGTCGTCGCCGCCGCCATGAACAAGAAGAAGAAGCCGTTCCTGGGGATGCCCGCTCCGCTCGGCTACGTGCCGGGGCTGGGCCGGGGGTGAGGCCTGGAGCGGCGCGCCAGGGGCGGGGACCCGGCTAGCGGAGCGCAGTGCGCGTGTTTGGGGGCGGGGGGTCTATGGCCGCGCAGTCTAAAAGACGCTTGGTGGATCGGCTTAATCCCTGCAGAAAGCAACGGGCTTTGGGGTCAGGACATACCAGCGTGTGCACCCTACCTGTCGCCTGGATGTGACGTGTTGGCTCTTAGCCCAGTGTTTTGGTCTGTAAGATGGGTAATGATGTATGCAGTCTGCAGTGAGGTGTAGAGGAATCTGATGTGTAGTGGAAACACGCGACCACCTTCCCCAGGTCAGGCTGACACACCCTCCGCCCCGCCCCGCCTTAAGCGTGCCTGGGTCCTCCTTGCCTGCAACACAGATGACCACCATACGTTGCTGGATAAGTGAGCAGTCGTTATTACTCTATTTGGCTATTCATTTGATGAGGAAAACTACTGGGTTTTTCTTGGTGGTGGTATTGTATTAGAATCTGTGGGGCACACACGAGGCTCCGATATTGACAGCATCTTCAGAGGACCGGAAGCTCACTAAGGAGGGTTTGGTATTAGCATAAATAAGCACGTAAAGAGGACCAGATTTAGAACCCAATGCTTAATAGAGAGTAGCATTGGAGTCAAGTTTAGTAGGAGAGCTGGACTTAGGGCTGCAGAAACGTGGTAGCGATAAAAGAGAAACTGACATTCTGTGTGCGGGAGTTCAAAAAAAGTGAGGCAAGGAGGAAGCCCAGAGAACAGGAGGTAGTCCAGTGCGAGTAGAATGTGCAACCAATAGAAAAGAGCTCAGGAGGTTGGAGAGGCTTTGAGCGTCAGGCTGCAGCTCCTGGATACATTAGAAAGACCATGACCCTTCAGAATTACTATTTTTTGAGACGGAGTCTTGCTCTGTATGGAGTGCGATGGCGTGATCTCAGTTCACTGCAACCTCCGCCTCCCGGGTTCAAGCAGTTCTCTGCCTCAGCCTCCTGAGTAGCTGGGATTATAGGCGGCCACCACCATGCCCGGCTAATTTTTATATTTTCAGTAGAGACAGGGTTTCACCATGTTGGCCAGGGGGGTCTTGAACTCTTGATCTCGTGATCCACCCGCCTCACTCTCCCAAAGTGTTGGAATTACAGGCATGAGCCACTGCGCCTGGCCCAGAATTTTTTAGTCAGAGCTGTGTTTTGGGAAGAATCATCTGGCAGAGCATGGGTTGAAGTAGAGGAAGGCTAAAGGCAGGAAGAGCTAACTTGGTTTCCAGCTGTGATGAGAGTCATAGTCTGGGAAGGAGGGATTTTGAAGGTGGATTCATTAGTACTTAGGAACAGACAGGATGGGGAAAGTGGGAGAGGGAGGCAAAGGTTATGTCATGGTCCCATGGCATCTGGGACAGCAGTGCTGTTATCAGCTGAAACACCCCAGAGCAGCTGTAAGGTGGGCACAGAAGAGGAGCTCAGTTTCGGCCAACTTAGGTTTAAGGGCCTAGTTGGATGTGGAGGGGGAGATGATGGAAACCTTAGAGTGGAGACAGATTGCCTTGGTAACGTCGTCAGGCTGAAACCTTCAGGTAAGCAGAGAAGATCGGTAGCGTTTGAGACTGCAGTTCATTGTTACTAGGATCTTTGGAGGTTTCCCAGAGGTGTTAGAAAAAGAGGTGTTAGTAAGTGATGACCAGGGGTGGAGAAGAGCACAGGAACAGAGTCGTTCAGATACCGGGTGTCTTGGGGGTCTCCTGCAGCGCCACTGGCTTCACCACGCGGTCAGACATTGGGCCCGCCCGTGATGCAAATGATCCTGTGGATGATCGCCATGCACCCCCAGGCAAGAGAACTGTTGGGGACCAGATGAAGAAAAACCAGGCTGCTGATGATGACGATGAGGATCTAAATGACACCAATTATGATGAGGTGAGATGTGTCCAGCTTTCGTGGCTCCTCCAGCCAGTCTCTGGGAGCAGCTGACCTCACCAGTGTGTGTTGGTGTCTGTAGTGAATGGCTTGGAGTGGCTCATGCATTTAAAATTTCAGCTATTCATGGGACATCTTTACAGAGAGTGAGAGGGAGGAGGAAAAATATGGAGAAATGTGTACCTTTTGTCCCTCAGAAGAGATGTTCTTGCAGATGTTGGGACCACTGCCTTGGCATTTTGTGTTGGCCAGTCTTTTTTTTTTTGAGACGGAGTTTCTCTCTTCTTGCCCAGGCTGGAGTGCAGTGGTGCGATCTCAGCTCATCGTGACCTCCGCCTCCCGGGTTCAAGCGATTTCTCTTGCCTCAGCCTCCTGATTAGCTGGGATTACAGGCATGTGCCACCATGACCGGCTAATTTTGTATTTTTAGTAGATACAGGGTTTCTCCATGTTGGTCAGGCTGGTCTCGAACTCCTGACTTCAGGTGATCTGCCCACCTTGGCTTCCCATAGTGTTGGGATTACAGGTCTGAGCCAACGCGCCTGGCTGCCAGTCTTTAATGATAAAAACTTAAAGTGGAATTGGTGACAGTGTTTGCTTTTTTCTTTTTTTTTGAGATGGAGTCTCACTCTGTCGCCCAGGCTGGAGTGCAGTGGCTGGATCTCAGCTCACTGCAAGCTCCGCCTCCCGGGTTCACGCCCTTCTCCTGCCTCAGCCTCCCGAGTAGCTGGGACTACAGGCGCCGCCACCTCGCCCGGCTAGTTTTTTTTATTTTTTAGTAGAGACGGGGTTTCACCGTGTTAGCCAGGATGGTCTCAATCTCCTGACCTCATGATCCACCTGTCTTGGTCTCCCAAAGTGCTGGGATTACAGGCTTGAGCCACGGCGCCCAGCCAGTGTTTGTTTTTTTTGGCTTTAGTGCTTGCCCTCTAAAAAGACATCTGAAGAAGAACCTCAGCTGACTGAATACCGATTAACTGTCTTCTAACATGTGACACTTTTCCTCTGAGGAAAATTTAAAAATGTAATTTTAGTTTTGAGGCCAGGCATGGTGGCTCACACCTATAATCCCAGCACTTTGGGAGGCCGAGGCAGGCAGATCACGAGGTCAGGAGATCGAGACCATCCTGGCTAACACAGTGAAACCCTGTCTCTACTAAAAATACACAAAAATTAGCCGGGCGTGATGGCGGGTGCCTGTGGTCCCAGCTGCTTGGGAGGCTGAGGCAGGAGAATGGCGTGAACCTGGGAGGCGGAGCTTGCAGTGAGCCGAGATCGTGCCACTGCACTCCAGCCTGGGCAACAGAGTAAGACTCTGTCTCAAAAACAAACAAACAAACAAAAAATTTAGTTTTGAAAAAATTTTAAATTTGCAGGAACTTGCAAAAATAGTGCCAAAAAAAAAAAGTTTCTGCATATCTTTCACCAAGCTTCTCCCCATCTTACATGACCTCAGTGCAGTTATTGAAGCAAAAGAGTTAACATCGACACAGTACTATGAACTAATCTGTCAGTCGTATTTGCATTTCATGTGTTTCCACGAATGTCCGTTTTCTGACTTAGGCTCAGTCCAGGAACCCCCGTTGCATTTTGTCATGTCTCCTTGGTACCTTCCAGTTGGAGTGGCTCCTCTGTCTTTCATGCCCTTGACACTTGAAGAATAGTCACCAGTTATATTGTAGACTGTCCCTCAATTTGGCTTCATTGGCTGAAGAAAATAATTTAACAAGTATTTCACAAGTAGAGATCTTCTCTGTTTCTGCTGGTGGGGATGGTGATGGAGGAAAAGCTGACCTCTCTGCACATGTTGTTTGCTTCTCAGTTTAATGGCTATGCTGGGAGCCTCTTCTCAAGTGGGCCCTATGAGAAAGATGATGAGGAAGCAGATGCTATTTATGCAGCCCTGGATAAAAGGATGGATGAAAGAAGAAAAGAAAGACGGTAAAATAAATTGTTGCCTTTCACGATATTTATCCAACTTTAAAAAAAGTTTTGAGGTCAGGGGCAGTGGCTCACTTATGTAATCCTATCACTTTGGGAGGCCAAGGTAGGACGATAGCTAGAGCCCAGGGGTTTGAGACCAGTTTGGGCAACATAGTGAGACCTCATCTCTACAAATAATTTAAAAATTAGTCAGATGGTGCACACCTGTAGTCCCAGCTACTTGGGAGCCTGAGGTGGAAGGACTGTTTAAGCCCAGGAGGTAGAAACTGCAGTGAGCCATGATCACGTCACTGCATTCCAGCCTGGTTGACATAGTGAGACCCTGTCTCCAAAAAAAAAAAAAAGTTTTAAATAATTTTTTTTTTTTTATTAGAGATGGAGTCTCGCTCTGTCGCCCAGGCTGGAGTGCAGTGGTGCGATCTCGGCTCACTGCAAGCTCCGCTTCCTGGGTTCACGCCATTCTCCTGTCTCAGCCTCCCGAGTAGCTGGGACTACAGGCGCCTGGCACCACACCTGGCTAATTTTTTGTATTTTTGGTAGAGACGGGGTTTTCACCGTGTTAGCCAGGGTGGTCTCGATCTCCTGACCTCGTGATCTGCCTGCCTTGGCCTCCCAAAATGCTGGGATTACAGGCGTGAGCC
>NW_016807321.1:2186717-2196580 GCF_001698545.2 Rhinopithecus bieti
CCGGCCTGATCATTTTAATTGATTCTGAAAATACATTTGATAAGGGCCGGGCGCAGTGGCTCAAGCCTGTAATCCCAGCACTTTGGGAGGCCGAGATGGGCAGATCACGAGGTCAGGAGATCGAGACCATCCTGGCTAACACAGTGAAACCCCGTCTCTACTAAAAAACATACAAAAAATTAGCCAGGCGAGGTGGCGGGCGCCTGTAGTCCCAGCAACTCGGGAGGCTGAGGCAGAATGGCGTAAACCTGGGAGGCGGAGCTTGCAGTGAGCTGAGATCCCGCCACAGCACTCCAGCTTGGGTGGCAGAGTGAGACTCTGTCTCAAAAATAAAAAAATACAAAAAACTAGCCGGGCGAGGTGGCGGGCGCCTGTAGTCCCAGCTACTCCGGAGGCTGAGGCAGGAGAATGGCATAAACCCAGGCGGCGGAGCTTGCAGTGAGCTGAGATCCGGCCACTGCACTCCAGCCCGGGCGACAGAGCAAGACTCCGTCTCAAAAAAAAAAAAAAAAAATGCATTTGATAAAATTCAACATTCCTTTATGATAAAAACTCTAGAAAAACTGGGTGTAGAAGGAATATACCTCAGGCTGGGCATGGTGGCTCACATCTGTAATTCCAGCATTTTGGGAGGCTGAGGCGGGAGGACTACTTGATCTCCGGAGTTTGAGACCAGCCTAGGCAAGAGGGTTAATACCCGTTCTTTCCAAAAAATAGAAAAATTAGCCAGGCTTTGTGGCACACACCTGTAGTCCTAGCTACTCAGGAGGCTGAGATGGGAGGATTGCTTGAGCCCAGGAGGCGGAGGTTGCAGTGAACCGAGATCACACCACCACACTTCAGCCTGGGCAACAGAGTGAGACCCTGTCTCAAAAAAACCGGACATATCTCAACACAATAAAAGCTGTATACAGCTGGATGGGGTGGGTCACACCTGTAATCACAACCCTTTGGGAGGCCCAGGCACTGGCAGATCATTTGAGGTCAGGAGTTTGAGACCATCTTGACCAACATGGTAAAACCCTGTCTCTGCTAAAAATCCAAAAGTTAGCTGGGTGTGTTGGCTCAGGCCTATAATTTCAGCTACTTGGGAGGTGGAGGTTGCAGGGAGCCGGGATCACGACACTGCACTCCAGCCTGGGCAACACGACAAAACTGTGTCGCAAAAAAAAAAAAGGCACATACGACGCACCTACACCTAGTATCATACTGAATGGGGAAAAACTGAAAGCCTTTTCTCTGAGATGTGGAACACAACAAGGATGCCCACTTTCACCACTGTTAATTCAACATAGTACTGGAAGTCTTAGCTAGAGCAGTCATCCAAATTGGAAAAGAAAAAGTTAAATTATCCTTGTTTGCAGATGGTATGATCTTATATTTGGAAAACCCTAAAGACTCTACCAAAACACTGTTGGAGCTGACAGATTCATTAAAGTTGCAGGCTGTGTCGCCAGGTGCGGTGGCTCACACTTGTAATCCCAGCACTTTGGGAGACCGAGGGTGGGTGGGTCACCTGAGGTCAGGAGTTTGAGACCAGCCTGGCCAACATGGAGAAACCCCATTACTATTAAGAATACAAAAATTAGGCAGGCGTGGTGGCGGGTGCCTATAATCCTAGCTACTCGGGAGGCTGAGGCACGAGAATCGCTTGAATTTGGGAGGCAGAGGTTGCAGTGAGACGAGATGGTGCCACTGTACTCTAGCCTGGGTGACAGAGTGAGGCTCCGTCTCAAAAAAAAAAAGTTGCAGGATACAGAATCCACAAACAAAAGTCAGTAGCATTTCTGTCGTCAACAGTGGACCATCTAAAAAATGAAGAAAGTAATTATATTTACAGTAGCTACAAATAAAATACTTAGGAATAAATTTAACCAAAGAAGTGAAAGATCTCTACAGTGAAAACTATAAAACATTGATGCAAGAAATTGGACAGAGATTCTGTGTCCATAGATTGGAAGAATCAGTGTTTAAAATATCGATACGACCTGGCCGGACGTGGTGGCTCATGCCTGTAATCCCAGCACTTTGGGAGACCGAGGCAGGTGGATGACTGAAGGTCAGGAGTTGGAGACCAGCCTGGCCAACATGGTGAAACTCCATCCCTACTAAAAAAATACAAAAATTGCCTGATGCTGTGACTCATGCCTGGAATCCCAGCACCTTGGGAGGCTGAGGCGGGTGGATCACTTGAGGTCAGGAGTTAGACACCAGTCTGTCCAACTTGGTGAAACCCTGTCTCTACTAAAAATACAACAATTAGCTGGGTGTGGTGGCGCACGTCTGTAGTCCCAGCTCCTCAGGAGGCTGAGGCAAGAGAATCACTTAAACCCGGGAGGCAAAGTTTGCAGTGAGCTGAGATTGTATCACTGCACTCCAGCCTGAGCGACAGGGCAAGACTCTGTCTCAAAAAAAAAAAATCAAAAAACAAAAAGTAGCTGGGCGTGGTGGCACACACCTGTAGTCCCAGCTAGTTGGGAGGCTAAGGCAGGAGAATCACTTGAACCCAGGAGGTCGAGGTTGCGTTGAGTTGAGATAGCACCACTGCACTCCAGCCTGGGTGACAGAGTGAGACTCCATCTTAAAATAAAATAAAATATCCATACTACCCAAAGTGATTTACAGATTCAATGCAATCTTTGTCAAAATACTAGGGACATTATTTTTTTTTTATTTATTTTTTTTGAGACAGAGTCTCTCTGTTGCCCAGGCTGGAGTGCAGTGGCCGGATCTCAGCTCACTGCAAGCTCCGCCTCCCGGGTTTACGCCATTCTCCTGCCTCAGCCTCCCAAGTAGCTGGGACTACAGGCGCCCGCCACCTCGCCTGGCTAGTTTTTTGTGTTTTTTTAGTAGAGACGGGGTTTCGCCACATTAGTCAGGATGGTCTCAATCTCCTGACCTCATGATCCGCCCGTCTCGGCCTCCCAAAGTGCTGGGATTACAGGCTTGAGCCACCGCGCCTGGCCTTAATAGGGACATTATTAACAGATACTGAAAAAATAGCCAGGTGCAGTGGCTCATGCCTGTAATCCCAACACTGTGGGACACCAAGGTAGGTGGATCACTTGAGGTCAGCAGTTCGAGACCAGCCTGGCCAACATGGTGAAATCCCATCTCTACTAAAAATACAAAAATTAGTTGAGCATGGTGGTAGGCACCTGTAATCCCAGCTACTTGGGAGGCTGAGGCAGGAGAATCACTTGAACCTGGGAGGCAGAGGTTGCAGTGAGCTGAGATCGTGCCATTGCACACCAGCCTGGGCAACAGAGTGAGTCTGCTTCTCAAAAAAAGAAAAAATAATTCTAAAATGTATATGGAGCCCAAAAGACCCAGAATAACCAAAGCTATCCTGAGCAAAAGGAACAAAACTGGAGGAATACTTGACTTCGAATTATACTACAGAGCTATAGTAACAAAAACAGCATGGTACTGGCAGAAGAACAGACACATAGACCAATGGAACAGGATGGACCCAGAAATAAATAGATACATCTACAGTGAACTCGTTTCTTTCTTTCTTTCTTTATTTTTCTTGAGATGGAGTCTTGCTGTTGCCCCGGCTGGAGTGCAGTGGCACGATCTTGGCTCATTGTAACCTCTGCCTCCCAGGTTCACGCCATTCTCTTGCTTCAGCCTCCTGAGTAGCTGGGACTACAGGTGCCTGCCACCACACCTGGCTAATTTTTTATATTTTTAGTAGAGATGGGGTTTCACTGTGTTAGCCAGTCAATCTCCTGACCTCGTGATCCACCCACCTTGGCCACCCAAAGTGCTAGGATTACAGGCATGAGCCACCGTACCCAGCCAGTGAACTCATTCTTGACAAAGGTACCAGGAATATTTATTGGGGAAAGGACAAGGTCTTCAATAAATGGTGCTGGAAAAACTGGATATCCATATGCAGGAGAATGAAACTAGACCTCTCGCTGTCACCACATACAAAAATCAAAAGACTTTAAGACCTCAAACTATGAAACTACTAGAAGAAAACACTGGAGAAACTCTGCAGAACATTGGACTAGGCAAAGATTTCCTGAGTAAGCACAGGCAACCAAAGCAAAAATGGATAAACGGAAGCTGGGTGTGGTGGCTCACTACTGTGAGCCAAGATTGTGCTACTGCAGTCTAGCCTGGGCAACAGAGACTGTCTCAAAAAGAAAAAAAAAAAGTTCTCATTATAGAATATTAGGAAAATAAGAGTATGGGTAAAAGCATAACGTTTATTCGTAAGTCTAGAAAGTAACAGTTAACATTTTGGCTCATTTCCTCTTTCTGTTGCTTTTTTTTTTTTTTTTCTGAGATCGAGTTTCACTCTTGTTCCCCAGGCTGGAGTGCAGTGGCATGATCTTACTGCAACCTCTGCCTCATGGGTTCAAGCAGTTCTCCTGCCTCAGCCTCCCAAGTAACTGGGATTACAGGTGCCCACCTCCACACCTGGCTAGTTTTTGTATTTTTAGTTGAGACATGGTTTCACCATGTTGGCCAGAATGGTCTCAAACTCCTGGGCTTGTGCTCCACCCACCTCGGCCTCCCCAAGTGCTGAGATTACAGACGTGAGCCACTGTGCCCAGCTCTCTTGCTTTTTATACATGTAATATAACTTCCTGTGATGTATGTGGAATGTTTTTTTTTTTTGAAGATGATTTCAGAATAGTAAAATATAGTTCTTCTGGAATTTTATTTATTTTTTATTTTTTTGAGTCTTCCAGGCTCAAGTGATTCTCCTGTCTCAGCCTCCCGAGTAGCTTGATTATAGGCACATGCCACCATACCTGGCTGATTTTTGTGTTTTTAGTAGAGACAGGGTTTTACCATGTTGGCCAGGCTGGTCTTGAACTCCTGACCCCAAGTGATCCGACCGCCTCAGCCTCCCGAAGTGTTGGATCCACAGGCGTGAGCCACCGTGCCCAGTCTTGCCACACACTTTAAACAACCAGATCTTGCATGATGTAAACTTGCTGTCCTGAGGACAGCACCAGGCCACCAGGGATCTGCCCTCATGACTCAGTGACCTCCGCCAGGCCCCACCTCAAACACTGGGAATTGTAATTGAGCATGAGATTTGATGGGGACACAGATGCAAACCATATCATTTGGCCTCCCAGAGTGCTGGGATTACAGGCATAAGCCAATGTGCCTGGCCTGGAAATCTTTTTAGAAGCTTGTTATTAAATCATTGTGCATAAATTTATACCTAGAGTAATTAAGTGTGAATGGCATTGCATTTTAATTTTTATTTTTTTTTTGGATACAGGATCTCACTCTGTCACCCAGGGTGGAGTACAGTGGCTTGATTATAGCTCTCTGCAACCTTGAATTCCTGGCTCAAGCGATTCTCCTGCTTCAGCCTCACAGGTAGCTAGGATTACAAGCACCTGCTACCACACCCAGCTAATTTTTCTTTTTTCTTTCATTTTTTTGGGATGGAGTCTCACTCTATTGCCCAGGCTGGAGTGCAATGGCGCGATCTCGGCTCACTGCAACCTCCGCCTCCAGAGTTCAAGGGATTCTCCTGCCTCAGCCTCCCAGGTAGCTGGGATTACAGGCACACACCACCATGCCCGACTAATTTTTGTAGAGACTGGTATTTTTAGTAGAGACGGGGTTTCACCGGTGTTAGCCAGGCTGGTCTCGAACTCCTGACCTCGTGATCTGCCTGCTTTGGCCTCCCAAAGTGCTGGGATTACAGGCGTGAGCCACCGGGTCTGGCTCACACCCAGCTAATTTTTGTCAGTGTTGCTCAGGCTGGTCTTGAACTCCTGGCTTCAAGTAATCCACCTGCCTCCCCTAATTTTGGCATCCCAAAGTGCTAGGATTACAGGCATGAGTCACTACACTCAGCCCTACTTTTTTTTTTTTTTTTTTGAGACGGAGTCTCGCTCTGTTGCCCAGGCTGGAGTGCAGTCGTGCGATCTTGGCTCACTGCAAGCTCCGCCTCCCGGGTTCATGCCATTCTCCTGCCTCAGCCTCCGGAGTAGCTGGGACTACAGGCGCCTGCCACCATGCCCGGCTAGTTTTTCGTATTTTTAGTAGAGATGGGATTTCACCCTGTTAGCCAGGATGGTCTGTATCTCCCTACCTCGTGATCCACTTGCCTTGGCCTCCCCAAAGTGCCAGGATTACAGGCGTGAGCCACTTGTGCCTGGCCAGCCCTACATTTTAAAGATTGATTGGAACCTCCAGGGTTAATGCATTTTAAAAAACATCAGGCTGGGTGCAGTGGCTTACATGTGTAATCCTAGTACCTTGGGAGGCCAAGGCGGGAGGATCACTTGAGTCTAGCAGTTCGAGACCAGCCTGGGCAACATAGTGAAACCATGTCTCTACAAAAAGAAAATAAAAATTAGTCAGTGGCATATGTCTGTAGTTCCAGCTACATTCCCAAGGCTGAGGCAGGAGGATCGCTTGAGCCTAGGATTTTGAGGCTACAGTGAGCTGTGATTATACCACTGCACTCTGGCCGGGGCAAGAGCAAGACCCTGTCTCTAAAACAAAAACAAAACAAAAAATAGCAGGTGACATGGACCCATGTAGAAAGTCATTAAATTAAATGTTTTTATTTATGTATTTATTTATTATTTTTTGAGACAAGAGTCTTGCACTCTCGCCCAGGCTGGAGTACAGTGGCGTGATCTCAGCTCACTGCAAGCTCCGTCTCCTGGCTTCACGCCATTCTCCTGCCTCAGCCTCCCGAGGAACTGGGATTACAGGCGCCCGCCACCACGCCTGGCTAATTTTTTTGTATTTTTAATACAGACGGGGTTTCACCGTGTTGGCCAGGATGGTCTCGATCTCCTGACCTCGTGATCCACCTGCCTCGGCCTCCCAAAGTGCTGGGATTACAGGCGTGAGCCACTGCGCCCGGCCATATGTTTTTAAAAAGTAGTGTACTTCGCTGGGCACGGTGGCTCACACCTGTAATCCCAGCACTTTGGGAGGCTGAGGTGAGCAGATCATGAGGTCAGGAGATTGAGACCATCCTGGCCAACACGGTGAAACCCCATCTTTACTAACAATACAAAAATTAGCCGGGCGTGGTGGTGGGTGCCTGTAGTCCCAGCTACTCGGGAGTCTGAGGCACGAGAATCACTTGAACCTGGGAGGTGGAGGTTGCAATGAGCCAAGATCGTGCCATTACACTCCAGCATGGTGACAGTGAGACTCCGTCTCAAAAAAAAAGTAGTGTACTTATTAAAACTTTTTATTCTGAAAACTGTCATAATACAAACAGGAAGAACAGTAGTGTGAATACCATCTCCTCACACATCATCTCAATGCTGAAGTACAGTTACGTGGGTGATGCAAACTGTTCTAGCACACAGAGCTGGGGAGCTGAGCTGAGCTGGTTGTTAGAGGTGAACTATTTGCTTGGAAGAGAAGGAAGCAAGGAGGGAAAGGAGAGATGAGTTCAGTAGAGTGTTTGGTAGTAAATAGGATAGTTATTGTTTTTCCTTTAGGTGGTTTTTTTTTTTTTTTTTTTTTTGTGCGACATGGTCTCACTCTTGCCCAGGCTAGATCAGCTCACTGCAACCTCCACCTCCTGGATTGAAATGATTCTCTTGCCTCAACCTCCCAGATAGCTGGGGATTACAGGTGCCTGCCACCATGCCCAGCTAATTTTTATTTTAATTTTTTTGAGATGAAGTTTCACTCTTGTCACCCAGGCTGGAGTGCAGTGGCATGATCTTGGCTCACTGCAACTTCCGCCTTCTAGGTTCAAGCAGTTCTCCTACCTCAGCCTCCTGAGTAGCTGGGATTACAGGCACGTGCCACTACAGCTGGCTAATTTTCATATTAGTATAGACTGGGTTTTACCACTTTGGCCAGGCTTGAACTCCTGACCTCAAGTGATCTGCCTGCCTCGGCCTTCCAAAGCGTTGGGATTACACGTGTGGGCCACTGCGCCTGGACTTCTTAGGTGTTTAAAATCCTTTGGGATTTTGTGAATTTTCAAGCAGTAAATATATTCATGCTCAAATGGAGTTATTTAGATCAAAGTAAGATATTTTTTGTTTTAATGAATTTCTGCATGTTTTTATTTGGTGGATAATTGAATTATTAGTCTTGTGAATGTATTTATATTTATTTATTTAGAGACAGAGTCTCTCTGTCACCCAGGCTGGAGTGCAGTGGTGTGATCTCGGCTCACTGCACCCTCTGCCTCCTGGGTTCAAATGATTCTTGTGCCTCAGTCTCCTGAGTAGCTGTGATTACAGGTGTGTGTTACCATGCCCAGCTAAGAATGTATTCATAATTACCTTAAAATATATTTGATTTGGGCTGGGCGCTGTGGCTCACATCTGTAATCCCAGCACTTTGGGAGGCTGAGGCAAGTGTATCACAAGGTCAGGAGTTCGAGACCAGCCTGGCCAGGATGGTGAAACCCCATCTCTACTAAAAATACAAAAATTAGTCAGGAGCGCTGGCGGGTGCTTGTAATCCCAGCTACTTGGGAGGCTGAGGCAGGAGAATCGCTTAAACCCAGGAGGCGGAGGTTGCAATGAGCCAAGATTACTCCACTGCACTCTAGCCTGGGCGACACAGCAAGACTCCATCTCAAAAAATATATATATATATATATATTTGTAGATATATATATGTATATGTGCACGTATGTATTTGATTTAACTGCTAACAGTATGGAGTTGTTCTTTTTGGTGGTTTAATTGAGATGTGTAATAAAGCAGCTTTGCTTCAGAACAGGCATGCAGTGTTTCTGATGTGTGCATGTTTCCTTTCCTAGGGAGCAAAGGGAGAAAGAAGAAATAGAGAAATATCGTATGGAGCGCCCCAAAATCCAACAGCAGTTCTCAGATCTCAAAGTAAGCCGATGAAATGGTGTGCAGTTTCTAATGCACTTAACCTGCAGAGACTCAGACTGCTCTTACGTGGAATTGATGAGACTTTACTACCTTGCTCTTTTTTAATTTAGAGGGTCATTGCTTAGAAGAAAGTCCTTGCTTCAGTGTGTTTAATTGTATGTGTGTAAAAAAAACCCTTCCGCCGGGCGCGGTGGCACAAGCCTGTAATCCCAGCACTTTGGGAGGCGGAGACGGGCGGATCACGAGGTCAGGAGATCGAGACCATCCTGGCTAACACGGTGAAACCCCATCTCTACTAAAAAAAAAAATACAAAAAACTAGCCGGGCGTGGAGGTGGAGCCTGTAGTCCCAGCTACTCGGGAGGCTGAGGCAGGAGAATGGCGGGAACCCGGGAGGCGGAGCCTGCAGTGAGCTGAGAGCCGGCCACTGCACTCCAGCCCGGGCGACAGAGCGAGACTCCGTCTCAAAAAAAAAAAAAAAAAAAAAACCCTTCCCCCTACCATAAAAGGTAGGACAAATGAACTTATTTTCTTTGTAATTTTAACTCCATTTATACCTAAGATTTTATTTCTTTTCTTTTTTTTTTTTTAGTTGAGGTAGTCTGGCTCTGTTGGCCCTGGCTGGAGTGCAGTGGTGTGGTCTCAGCTCACTGCAACATTCACCTCCCAGGTTCAAGCAATTCTCGTGCCTCAACTTCCCAAGTAGCTGGGATTACAGGCTCCTGCCACCCTACCCAGCTAATTTTTGTATTTTTAGTAGAGATAGGGTTTTGCCATGTGTGCCAGGCTGGTCTCGAACTCCTGACATCTAGTGATCTGCCCACCTCGGCCTCCCAAAGTGTGGAATTACAGGCATGAGTCACACGTCTGGCCCCATTTATATGTAAGGTTTTTTTTTTTTTTTTTTTATTGAGACGGAGTCTTGCTCTGCCACCCAGGCTGGAGTGCAGTGGCCGGCTCTCAGCTCACTGCAAGCTCCGCCTCCCGGGTTCACGCCATTCTCCTGTCTCAGCCTCCCGAGTAGCTGGGACTACAGGCGCCC
>NW_016807321.1:2197179-2204611 GCF_001698545.2 Rhinopithecus bieti
CCACCGCGCCCGGCCTATATGTAAGGTTTTCTAAACTGTGTCCCCTGGGCTTTGAGAGAATAATTTACATTTTAGAGAAGTTGAACAGATCCAGTAAATTGATTTTTCTAAGTGAAGTAGAAAACTATTTTTGGGGCTGGGTACAGTGACTCACACCTGTAATCTCAGCACTTTGGGAGGCTGAGGTGGGAGGATCACTTGAGTCCAGGAGTTTCAGACCAGCCTTGGGGAGAACCTGTCTTTACAAAAAATAAAAACTTAGACAGGCATGCTGGGCGTGGTGGCTCACACCTGTAATCCCAGCACTTTGGAAGGCTGAGGTGGGTGGATCATGAGGTCAGGAGATTGAGACCATCCTGGCTAACATGGTGAAACCCAGTCTCTACAAAAAAAAAACAAAAAAAACCCCAAAAAATTAGCCGGGCGTGGTGGCGGGCGCCCGTAGTCCCAGCTACTCGGGAGGGTGAGGCAGGAGAATGGCGTGAACTCGGGAGGCGGAGCTTGCAGTGAGCCGAGATCGTGCCATTGCACTCCAGCCTGGGTGACACACAGAGCGAGACTCCATCTCAAAAAAAAAAAAAAACTTAGCCAGGCATGGTGGCCCGTGCTTGTGGTCCCAGCACCTTGAGAAGCTGAAGTGGGAGGATCACTGGAGCCTGGGGGGTTGAGGCTACAGTGAGTTGTGATTGTGCCACTGTGTCCAGCCTAGGCAACAGAGTAAGACCCATCTCAAAACAAACTAAAAGCAATTGCTGCATCCGAATCTTTTCTAAAGCATGATGATCTGGAGGCTAGAGGTGAGGGAGAGCATGGTCCTACCTGGGCACATGAAATTCTGTCAGAGAATTAATGATTTGGGGGCTGGACATTTCCAGAGGAAGTTGGCGGAAGTCACGGAAGAAGAGTGGCTGAGCATCCCTGAGGTTGGCGATGCCAGAAACAAACGTCAGCGGAACCCACGCTATGAGAAGCTGACCCCAGTTCCTGACAGCTTCTTTGCCAAACATTTACAGACCGGAGAGAACCATACCTCAGTGGATCCCCGACAGACTGTGAGCATGCAAAAAAAGGGCGCGTGCGGCCCGTTTAGTCTTGTTAGATCAGTGGCAGGAGTGGTGGGTTGTGTTGGATTCGGTGCTTCTGCAGGTCATGGCTATGCTGTGGCCGAGTCTGTCCGCACAGCTGTGCGTATGTCAGGCCACTGGGGAAGTATTTCAGAGAATAAATTTCTTTGGCATGAAATGCAAACCATTGGCCGGGCGCGGTGGCTCCCGCTTGTAATCACAGCACTTTGGGAGGCCGAGGCGGGCAGATCACGAGGTCAGGAGATCGAGACCATCCTGGCTAACACGGTGAAACCCCGTCTCTACTAAAATTACAAAAAAATTAGCCGGGCATGGTGGCGGGCGCCTGTAGTCCCAGCTACTCAGGAGGCTGAGGCAGGAGAATGGCGTGAACCCAGGAGGCGGAGCTTGCAGTGAGCTGAGATTGTGCCACTGCACTCCAGCCTGGGCGACAGAGCGAGACTCCGCCTCAAAAAAAATAAAATGCAAACTGTTGTTTTATTCTTCCCTTTCCTCTCTTCCCCTCCAGCAATTTGGAGGTCTTAACACACCCTATCCAGGTGGACTAAACACTCCATACCCAGGTGGAATGACACCAGGATTGATGACACCTGGCACTGGTGAGCTGGACATGAGGAAGATTGGCCAAGCCAGGAACACTCTGATGGACATGAGGCTGAGCCAGGTGAGTTTGTCACGCAGCATTTTCCTGTAGACAGGTTAGACATTTTCGTTTTGTTTTATTTTCTTCTTCTCCTTCTTCCTCTTTTTTTTTTTTTTTTTTTTTTTGGCTTGATTTTGCCTGAATAATTCTGCAGATTTTTAAAATTTTTTAAATTTTGAGACAGTCTTGCTCTGTCACCCAGAGGCTGGAGTGCAATGGCATAATCTTGGCTCGCTGCAACCTCCACCTCCCAGGTTCAAGCGATTCTCCTACCTCAGCCTCCTGAGTAGCTGGGATTACAGGTGCACTCTGCCATACCTGGCTAATTTTTGTATTTTTTGTAGAGACAGGGTTTCACCATGTTGGCCAGGTTGTTCTCAAACTCCTGACCTCAGGTGATCTGTCTGCCTCGGCCTCCCAGAATGCTGGTATTACAGGTGTGAGCCACTGCACCTGGGCTTTTTTAAAAATATAAAATAATGATTTTTTAAAAAATTTGTTTTCTTCCTGCCCCTCAGTACATTGTCTTGTGGCCCTGCATGGAACATGTACTTTGATCTGGAGATTGGGTGCTCTAGACACCAGTGAAGTACGTATCTTTTTGATATGCACATCAGAAACCATGAAGGAGCATACGTACTACTTTTGGCCTGGCCAACATGGTGAAACCCTGTCTCTACTAAAAATACAGAAATTGGCCAAGTGTGGTGGTGGGCTCCTGTAATCCCAGCTACTCGGGAAGCTAAGACAGGAAAATCGCTTGAACCCGGATGTTGGAGGTTGCAGTGAGCTGAGATTGCACCAGTGCACTCCAGCCTGGGCAACAGAGTGAGACTGTCTCAAAAAAAAGGGGGTGCAATCACGACTCGCTACATATAGCCTCGACCTCCCTGGGCTAAGGCGATCCTTCCACCTAGCACTTTGAGAGACTGAGGCAGGAGGATTGCTTGAACTCAGGAGTTCAAGCCTGAGCAACATGGTGATGGTGAGACTATGTCTCTACAAAAACTAAAAGAAATAGCTGGGCCTGGTGGTGCGTGCCTGTAGTCCCAGCTGTTCGGAGGCTGAGGTGGGAGGACTGCTTGAGCCAGGGAGTTTGAGGCTGCAGTGGGCTATGATCACGCCACTGCACACCAACGTGGGTTACAGAGTGAGACTGTCTCAAAATAAATAAAACTGTCACAGTAATTTTTTTGTGGTAAAATATATGTAACACTGAATTTACTATTTTAATCTTTCTTAACTGTACATACCTTTATTGGCATAATTATGTTCATGTTGTTATACAGCCTCATCACCATTCATCTCCAGAACTGTTTCATCTTCCCAGATTGAAACTCTGTACCCGTTAAACACTAAGTCCCCGTGCCCTTTCTCCCTGGCCCCTGGCATCCACCATTCTTTCTGTTTCTATAAATTTCACTGCTCTCTGGACCTCATATGATTGCAGTCTTACAGTATTTACCTTATTGTGACTGGCTTATTTCACTTAGCTCATGTCCTTAAGGTTCATCCTTGGTGCAGCGTGTGTCAGCATGTTTTGTTTTGTTTTGAGACACAGTCTCACTGTGTCCCCAGGCTGGAGTTCAATGTCACGGTCTTGGCTCACTGTAACCTCCACCTCCCGGGTTCAAATGATTCTCCTGCCTCAGCTTCCTGAGTAGCTATAACTATAGGCGTGTGTCACCACGTCCGGCTAATTTTTGTATTTTTAGTAGAGATGGGGTTTCACCATCCTGGCCAGGCTGGTCTCAAACTCCTGACCTTGTGATCCACCCGCCTCGGCCTCCCAAAGTGCTGGGATTACAGGTGTGAGCCACCACACCTGGCCAAAAATTGTGTTTTTTTGTAGAGACAGAGTCTTTGGAGGCTGAGGCAGGGGGATTCCTTGAGCCCTGGAACTGGAGGCTATAGTGAGCTATGATTGCCACTGCACTCCTACTTGGGTGACAGAGTGAGACCCTGTCGCAAAAAAATAAATAAAATATGGATCTTTTCCATACAGAAGAAATTTGTTATTATCACAAGGTGTTGTCTGAGTGCAGTGCAGGTTGTTTTCTTTCTTCTCCTGACTACTCACTGAGGATTGTGGGAGGGGCTCCGGGGACCCTCCAAGGTCTTCGTTTTGCACCTGGTCACATCCAGCTGACTCTCAGCCTGGCCTGTCTCACAGGTGTCTGACTCCGTGAGTGGACAGACTGTCGTTGACCCCAAAGGCTACCTGACGGATTTAAATTCCATGATCCCGACACATGGAGGGGACATCAAGTGAGTGCTTTGCAGAATCGCTGGGCTGGGATGGAGACTCCAGTTGCCGAGGATATTTTGGATTTTATATGGGCAATATGCAGTCAAAATGTGATGTTGTTCTAAGAAATATAAAGTGGAGTAGTTTGATTTTTCCATTTGAAATGTATCTGTATCCATTCATTGCATACACTAAACGTGTTACATATGATACCGCAAGTCCCTGCCTGTGCTGAGCAGGAAAGCAGCCAGCTGTGTCCCACATGCCCCATCTGGACCTTCGGTTCTCAGCGTTTGTCTGCAGGGAGGCTAAACAGGCTTGGAGGAGTGCACACTGAATTTTTGAGTTGTTTTGTGTAACTCAGGACGTCAGGACTGATAGTTCTTACATTGTGACTGGGAAGTGGGTGCCTTCGTTCTAGGTCTCGGGTGCACCCCTGACAGCATGGCCTGATGCTATGTGTACTCTCCCTCTTGTAGTGATATCAAGAAGGCACGACTACTCCTCAAGTCTGTTCGGGAGACGAACCCTCATCACCCGCCAGCCTGGATTGCGTCAGCCCGCCTGGAAGAAGTCACTGGGAAGCTACAAGTAGCTCGGAACCTTATCATGAAGGGGACAGAGATGTGCCCCAAGGTGAGGCGTGCTGTGAGGCATTTCCTGGGAGGCTGCGTGATTGTGGACCCCCTATGGGAGTAAACTCCTTAGAGCAAATCTCTCTCTTTTGGTATTGAAACTATAGACAGTGGGACAGGCTGGGGGAGGATGTGAAAAGTGGCCAAGGGTTTTTTTCCTGCTTGTTTTCACGTGGAGTGAAGGCTAATCCACCACTGTTTTTTGTTTTGTTTTGTTTTGTTTTTTTTGAGACAGAGTCATGCTCTGTCACCCAGGCTAGAGTGCAGTGGCACGATCTTGGCTCACTGCAGGCTCCACCTCCCGGGTTCATGCCATTGTCCTGTCTCAGCCTCCAGAGTAGCTGGGACCACAGGCACCTGCCACCGCGCCTGAATCCACCACGGTTTGAGCTAAGCTTCATTATAAAGAGCTCAGTTAGTCAGCTCTTCACCCATCTAATGGCAGCTAAGTATGGTGGCTCACTCCTGTAATCTCAGCACTTTGGGAGGCTGAGGCGGGCGGATCACCTGAGGTCAGGAGTTCCAGACCAGCCTGGCCAACATGGCAAAACCCTGTCTCTACTAAAAATACAAAAGTTAGCCAGGCGTGGTGACAGGTGCCTGTAATCCCAGCTATTCGGGAGGTGGAGGTAGAGGTTGCAGTGAGCTGAGATCGCGCCACTGCACTCCAGCCTGGGGGACAGAGTGAGACATCGTCTCAAAAAACAACAACAAAAAAGAACTACCCAAGCAGATGCACGGTCTCCGCTTTGTCCGTGGAGTTACCCTGCAGGCAAATCGTGCTGTTTTCACGAAGTGGTGTTTTATGTGTTCTTTTTTTTTTTTAAGTCCCGCTCTGTTGCCCAGGCTAGAGTGCAATGGCATGATCTTGGCTCACTGCAGCCTCTGCCTCCCAGGTTAAAGCGATTCTCCTGCCTCAGCCTCCTGAGTACCTGGGATTGCAGGCACGTGCCACCACATCTGGCTAATTTTTGTATTTTCAGTAGAGACAGGGTTTTGCCTTATTGGCCAGGCTGGTCTCGAACTCCTGACCTCATGATCCACCTGCCTTGGCCTCCCAAAGTGCTGGGATTACAGGCGTGAGCCACCGTACCCAGCCATTATGTGTTCTTCATTCAGACATATGGTAGCCATGTCCCCGAGTGTTATAGGGGGGTGACTCCTGGTGCAGGTGTGTTAGAGGCTGAGCTGATTGGCTTTTGTAAAATCTGGGGCCCAAGGATCTGCTCTAGAGATCCATGCCTGCTGCCCTGTTGTGGCTTCCAGCCTGTCCTGAGCCTTATTGATCTTATCTCTTGCCTCGCAGAGTGAAGATGTCTGGCTGGAAGCAGCCAGGTTGCAGCCTGGGGACACAGCCAAGGCCGTGGTAGCCCAAGCTGTCCGTCATCTCCCACAGTCTGTCAGGATTTACATCAGAGCAGCAGAGCTGGAAACAGACATTCGCGCAAAGAAGCGGGTTCTTCGGAAAGGTGAGCCTCCCTCAGAGGTGCCTTCCACCAGCAGGGGCTCCTGGAGTCTCTGGTGCCTCCCTCGGAGGTGCTGCTTTCTCCCTCCTTGGGGCCCCTCCTCTCAGCAGCTTTCCAGCTCCTGGCTCAGGCTTTTAGTGAGAGTGGATAAGGAACCAGGGACATTTTTCAGGCCTTTTCTCAGGTTGGGTAGCCTCTGCCCTTGGAGCCCCATAGGCGAGGGATACTGTGGTAGGCGAGGGATACTGTGGTGGGCGAGTTCCCATCCCGGGAGGGATGTTGGGGTTGAGCCCTCACTCCTGCCTTTTTCCAGTGTGTGATTTTGGATGCATTGGGCAGTCACTCTGTGGTCCAGGCTTCCCTCATCTGCAGGGTGAGAACAATAGTAGCTCAAAGCCTGTGTCCTGGGGCTCTGGAGATGGTCTCTGTGAAGAGCTGAGCCGGCAGCTGGCACGTGCAGACCCTTTGTGGGTGTTACTCACTTTCTCTCCTGAGAAGGCACCGGAGCCCCACGTTGATTGAACTCCTCCCTGCTGCTGACAAGGCTGTGTCTCCTGCCCCCGAGGCAGCGTGTGCCGTCAGCTCAGGCCAGATGATGGCGGGCCGTGTCCCTGCCAGGGAACCTGATTCCATCCAGGGATTCCTGCCAGGATAGAGCTTTTGTGGGCAGTTTGTTGATTTTTTCTTTCTGTGGTTTCTCCTGTCACTGGAAGCGTGCAGTAGATGCTGCTGTTGAACTGGGCCCAGAACAAGTGCTGGTCGGGGGCTGTTCTGAAGCCAATCTGTGCAGGTGGCTTCTTTTTTTTGTTTTGTTTTGTTTTTTGTGGTTGTGGTTGTTGTTTCTGAGATGGAGTCGTGCTCTGTCGCTCAGGCTGGAGTGCAGTGGCGTGATCTCAGCTCACTGCAAGCTCCGCCTCCTGGGTTCACGCCATTCTCCTGTCTCAGCCTCCCCAGTAGCTGGGACTACAGGCGCCCGTCACTACGCCCAGCTAATTTCTTTTTGTATTTTTAGTAGAGGTGGGGTTTCACCGAGTTAGCCAGGATGGTCTCCATCTCCTGACCTTGTGATCTGCCCGCCTCAGCCTCCCAAAGTGCTGGAATTACAGGCGTGAGCCACTGCGCCCAGCCTGTGCAGGTGGCTTCTATACAAATTTTTTTTTTGAGACAGAGTCTTGCTCTGTCGCCCAAGCGGAGTACAGGGGCGCAATCTTGGCTCACTGCAACCTCTGCCTCCTGGGTTCAAGTGATTCTCCTGCCTCAGCCTCCTGCGTAGCCGGGAATACGGGTGTGTGCCTCCACGCTCAGCCAATTTTTGTATTTTTATTTTTATTTATTTTATTTATTTATTTATTTAT